>NW_010204029.1:0-10306 GCF_000695765.1 Mesitornis unicolor
CCCCACATCCACCCTGGGGCTGAGCCCACGCGTGTCCGGTGGGACCCTCCCGCATCCCCCTCTCAATCCCCGCAGGGTGCTCGGACACCCCCGGGGAGCGGAGAGGGGCCGGGGTGGGGAGCAGGTGCCCTCTCCAGGGGCTGATGTAGGATTTTGGGAGTGCTGCTCCCCACCTAATTTGGACAAAACCCCCCAAATCCCACTGCAGGCTGAGCGGGAGGGAGGATGGGTTTGAAAAACAGAGGGGTGTCATTTCAAATTGCAACCTCCAGATTACTGCAAATGAACCTAAAAAGCCCAGAGCAGAATTTGAATTAGAAAATATTAAAAAACCCCAAACGTTTTACATTGCAAAACACAATATTTGGATTATTACCAAAAAAATTAGGATGTTGGTTGAGGTGACACAGCACTATGAAATGGTTCAGTTTTGATGCAAAAAAATATGTTTCCTTAAGAAAAAGTCTATTTTTTTGACTTGGATAAGATTCTGTAACTTCAATAGAAATAATTCTGCGTAGCCAACCTCTGCTCCCCCCGCCCTGCTCCTGCCCAAAGGGGTAAGCGCTGAGCATCGCCCCCTCCACCTGAGCCCCATCCGGGTGTCCCTCGGTCCCCGCAGCATCGGTCAGGGTCCGGATCCAGGCTGGGACGTGCTGGGGAGGGAAGAAAATGAGGAAAAGCAGTGGTTGAACTGGACGGGATGGGAGCAAAGCGGGTGAAATTAATTTTGTCCAGTTTGCCTTGCTCAGGGGTACCCGTGCCCCTGCCATGGCCATCCTGGGGGGACACCGTCACCTCGCCACCCCCCTGCTCCTGATGCTGCATGTGAACGCCCCAGCATCACCCGTCCCCTGCTCCCGGACCTGGTGCAATGGGCAATTTGGGGTTATAATTGGCATCTTTGGGTCAGCTTAGAGAGCAATTAGCAGGGTTGTAATGAGGCATTAGGGTGAAGGCACCAGGCTCAGAAGGGTAATAGCTGTGACAGTTTGGTTTCACTCTCTGTACTCTTGTTTCAATGAAATAGAAACTGGCACTCATGGGGAAAAAAAACCCCAAAATTTCAAGCACCTCCTTCAATATTTGCTTTCTCCTCTGACACCAAGTCAGACATTTAAAATAAATAAAAGACAGAATTTGGCACTTGGGAAGGACCTTTCCCTTCCCACTGTAGCCATGTCTACCTGTTGCAGGGAAAATATTTTGGGAGCTCCTGTGCCCCTTCCTGCAGCAATCGGCTCCCTCTCAGCTGGGGGCAGCTCTCACCAGCTCCCAGGTGCTGGCTGTGACCCCAATTAACACAGGAACCCCCCCAAACCCCTAATTAGCACAGGAAGCCCCCAAACCGTGAGCGCTCCCACCCCTGTCTCAGCCAGCCCACGCTTGCGTGAGCCGCAGTCTGGGGGGGAGGCACCAAGAAGGGTTTTTAAGGCTTTTTAAGAGGTTTTTAAGAGACGTTGCAATGCTGAACCACAAGCACACACATTTCAACAGGAAATAAGCTCAGCTTTAGGGCACTAATTAGAGCAAGTCGGGTTTATTTTAATGGTATCATAATTGCTGGCTGCTGATGGAGCTGGTCCCCAGCTCAGGCTGGCAGGGGGGGTCTCTGCAGGGCTGTGTCCAGGCTCAGGCACCCACGACCCCCCTCAAAATGCATAAACCCCCCTCCCCTCGGCTCTGCACACCCACAGGGACTGAGGGGGTAATTTTTACTCACCTTGTCTGGTGCTGCTCAATCCTGGCTCTTCCATTGGAGTCCTTCTTTCATCTGCAAATATTTGCCTCAATTTGCCGAATTGCGGGGTGCCGGGTGATTTTCCTGCACGCAGGACAGATGCAATTTCCTAGGGTTTGTTTGCTGCCTGTCTGGCTGTACCCAGCACAGCCCAGTATAGCCCAGTACAGCCCAGAGCCATGCAGGGAGGAGGTTCAAGGCTTTTCTGCCATAGACCCCCCCCAGCCCCAAACTTCTTCCTATGAACCAGGCACCACCAGAACACACAGAAGGTGGATCTGTGCTGGGGTCGGTCTCTTCTCCCCATAACAAGTGACGGGATGAGAGGAAATGGCCTCAAGTTGTGCCAGAGGAGGGTGAGATTGGATTTTGGGAGAAATTTCTTCCCCAAAGGGTGATCAGCAGTGGCAGGGGCTGCCCAGGACAGTGGTGGAGTCCCCATCCCTGCAGGGGTTCAACAGCCAGGAGATGAGGGGCTGAGGGCCATGGGTCAGTGGTGGACAGGGCATGGCTGGACTCAATGGTCTTAAAAGGCTTTTCCACCCAAATAATTCAGTGATTCTGTGATATTTGCCCACGCAATTGAGAGGCCACAAGCAGGGCTTGGCACACATTAGCACATGCATTACATCCTGCAAACCCTTTCAGTAAACATTACTTAAATGGGGATGAACATCCCAGGGAGGTGCCCGGTGAAGCCCGGCTGACCCTGGGCACCGATGCATCCCCACGCCAGGGGCAATTTTAGGGATCCCGTCTGTATTTTCTGTCACTGCAGGACTGTACGTGGTTAACTTTGTCTGTGAGCGGCTCGCAATAGAAATCTCTGTGCAGAAGAATGTGTTGAAAACCAGTTCAAGGACAGAGGGACAGTGCTTTGTCACCGTGTCCCTGCTGCATGGCCCTCGTGAGCGCCGTAATCCTCCTTTTCTCTCCTCATTTATTCGAGACGCCTGACTCAGTACATTTCAGCAACGGCAGTTGCCATTTTTTCACCTCGTTTCCCACGTCGGTGTCTGTTGTTTTAACGCTGTTGGAGAACAAAAGCCTCGCAGAGCCGTTGCAGAAGCGATCGGTGACTTGCAGATTTTGTGTGCTCTAAATGCTGCCGGTGTAATGTGTTTAACACAGCGCAGTGGCACTGCCATGGGACCCACGCTTCGTGGGGTGCCTGGCATCTGGAGGTCACCACCAGCCCTTTTCTTCCCAAAATCTTGCTCACACCCCAAGGAAATCAGAAATGCTGCATTTTCCCAGCTGCCAGACGTGGCAGGTTTAGGCTGACACAGGCACTCAGAGAGCACCATGGGTGATATTTGTAATTCCTTTCAGGAATAGCTAACCCAGAGCCAGGGCTAAACATTATCCCGTTAACCCCAGCACAACGTCTTAACTCAGATCCATGGTCCAGCTTAAAGCCTGACCCTTGCTTCCATAAGGTAACAAACCCCACTCCTCTGGGTCTTAACGAACCCAGAAGCAATTTCAGCTGAGCCCCTTTCTCCGTCTGTTTGTGCTTTCCCAAATCCCGGTCCGACCCTTCCCAGGAGGAGACGGAGGCACTTTAAGAGGAATGAAATCAGCCCGGAAAACTGCACCTCCGGAGCGGTGCCAGCAGAGAACAGAGATAAAAACGAGAGGAGAGCAGAGCAGAGCGGGGAAACGCAATTAAAGTGATCTGGTGACTGAAATAACACTGCGCGAGGGGTCGCTCACTGATGTGAGCAAAGTGGCTGCTCCCGAAAGCTGGGAGCCTGAGGAGCAGAGAAGGGAAAATCCATCACATCCATCCAGCTCCGCTCCACCACCGGGATTTAAAGCAGAGGGCAGTAATTACGGTCAATGAGCAATCACCATCGGCTGCCCTCAAACTCGGGCACAAAAGCTGCCGCGTTGTGCCCGGCCACAGGGTGTGAACCCCCTTACTGGGGTGCAAACCCCCTTATTGGGGTGTCTGCTGCCCCTGCACCCCCTTACTGGGATATAAACCCCCTTACTGGGGTGCCTGCTGCCCATGCAAACCCTTACTGGGATATGAACCCCCTTACTGGGGTGTAAACTCCCTTACTGGGGTGCCTGCTGCCCATGCACCCCCTTACTGGGATACGAACCCCCTTACTGGGCTGTCTGCTGCCCATGTACCCCCTTACTAGGGTTCATGCTGTCCCTGCATCCCAATTCTACTCCCTTGCCAGGGCTGCCTGGGATGGATGGAGCAGACCCCTCCTAGGCTGCATTTCCAACCCCAAGGCATCCAAACCCACTCTCGGGACAAAGATGAGGGGAAAAAAAGGCAGAACAGGGGTTTCTGGATGAAGGATTTTGCTGGCTGCAGTGCCCAAGGTGCCAGCCCCAGCCCTGGCCATGTGCCCCTGGCTCGCAGGGTAACACCCAAACCCCTTTTGAACTCTCCAGAGTAATTTCTGGGGTGGTGGTGTCCCCTCTGAGCTGTGCCCCCACAATTTGTGCTTTGCCCACAGCGGTCTAGACACACAGTCCATAAATGACTCACATTTCTTGTGCTATAAAGTCTGTCCTTGCTCTTAATTTAGATCCGTGCTTCCAGAGCTGAAATCTGGGCGTCAGCCTTGACCTCGGGCCTTTGCTTCCCACGCCTCTGGAGTCCACAAATCCACCTGTCCCACCTCCAGATGAGCCGTGACTCCTGGCAGTGTCCCTGTCCCCTGCCAGGACCTTTCCCTGGGTCCTGCAAGGGGCACTGAGGTGGTCCCAGCACGGTGGTCGCCCTTGATGGGTGCAACTCCCACCCAGCATCCTAGGGTTGGCAGGCAGCTTGCCCAGCCCAACCCGGGGACAGTCACCCTCTCCTCCTCGGAGTCACCCCAAATCACACACCGAGCCCCTCTGAGCTGGATTTGGGTCATAGACCAAGCGTGGGAGCCCCTGGGTGAGCTATTGCACTGCCGGGGCGGACAGGAGGGGGAGATCTTCACCGTGACAAGCCCCAAGCTGCGCAGATGAAGCCAAATCCAAGCTGTTCGCTTTCACCAGAGACATAAAACCCCTAAAAACGGCACCGATCGCGCGTTCCCAAGCCCACCCCAGACCTCGTGCAGGGCCGGGCCCTGGCAGCCCCCCAAAACTGCCCTCCCTCGCACCCACTCTGGTTCTTATTTTCCCCAGCGCGCTCACTCCTTAATTCTCCAACAGCTGCAGGTCCTCACGGGGCACATTTATGTTACGCAGACGAATCCTCCTCAATCGGGTTCGTTTCCACTGGAATTTCCATCTCCCTTTATATTGGAGTGTCGATCGCAGGTCAGATCTTGGACATAAAAACACAACTATTTAACATCGAGTAAAACACCCTTCCCTTTCCTTAATATTCCCTTTGCTGCAGGGTGTTCTAAAAAGCTTCCTGATGGGAAGAGTTTACTCTTAGTGAAGTGTTGTAGCTTCATCCCATTTACTCCCTGGGGCCGCTGCCCCCCAGCACGGGGGCAGAAAATGCAGTTCCTGAGTAAGGAAAAGATAAAAACCCATTGAGGTCCCAGCCATGGCATCCCTGCCTTTCCCTCTCAGAATTTTTTGGTTTAGTTTTAGTGTTTTTTTCCCATCCAGGGCATCTTTCTGCCTCCCATCATCGGCTGCATCCCAGCCTGGCCCCACGCTTGTCCTCCTGAGCTGTGGGACCATGGGGCATGGCCAACATCGGCCCCGTGTCCCCAGCCTGCCCACACGGGAGCTGGAAATAAATGGTGTGGGTGTCACTGTGGGTCACTGCAAAGGGCCCCGCTACAGCAGCTGGGCTGCTTCAGGAGCCTAAAATTGCAGGTTCCCGTCCTGCGAGGTGCTTTTTCTGGTGGTTTGGTGTTTACCGAGATGGGAAAGGGGGGAAGAGCCTTCCAAAAAAACATCCCCTCGCCCGCGAGGGCACCGCTATGGAAACCCACGGCAGCGTCCCTGTTTTCCTTGCAGAAAGCCTGCGGTCACGCTGCCGCCTTCGCAGCAGGGACCGAACCGGTGCCCCCCTAATGCCGGGCGCAGGTGTCCCTGTACCCCCCTGGCTGGGACAGGAGGACCAGAATTAGGGCTGTGGTGTCTGGCACGTCCCGGGGGGTGACTCACGCTCCTTTCCAGGCTGGGAATTGGGGTGACACATGGACACGGTGTCCCCAGGCCTCCAGAGCCACTCACGCCTGCGACTGAGACCTCCCCAGTTCTTGCCTAAAGACTACGGGTCAATAAACCACCCTAAAACCAGCAAGAGGTGCAGATGCTCAGCTTCTTTCCCCAGTTTACTCCAGTTATCCACACCTAAATATTCATCTTTTAATCCTGACCCCCTCATCTGCACTGAGATCCAGCCTTGAGCTCGCCTTGCTCCGGTCTTCCAGTTGAAACGCCCCTTGCGTGCTCTCACGCACTGCAGTTTCACATTGGAGGGCATTTTCTCCCACCCTAAAGCCACGCAGATAAGAAAATCATTATTTATTGGGGGATTTTCCTGGTAATAGCAATGATTATCACGTTCTCTTGTTGCACTAGTAAGTTATTGAGCAACAGCGTGCGCAGGAAAACACAGCCCAAGCTGTTTACTCAGGAAAAAGCCCATCCATAGCTGCTCGACACTAAAATAAGATATCAAGCGGCAGAATTAGGATCAGAATTCTTACAGCCAGTTGGGGTTTTTGTAGAACTTAACAAGACAAGCTATATAGTCCGTAAGCAAACATTTCAGACTTAACATAATCAACTCCCTGCGCATTTTCAGCGCAGTAAATCACTGCCGAGCTTATGGGGACCCCAGAAACCAAGTGATTTTTCCCTTGGAACAGCCGCGAATGAGGCTGTGCTGGAGGAAGTTCGGGTCCTGAGCGGTGCTACTGATGGTTAACCACGAGGAGGGATGTGGGGTTGCGCTTGGCCTGCAGATGAAACCCTTTAATTCCAGCATCCTCTGGTTCTTTGGGGAAGGACATGGTATGAAGTCTGAACCCAACCTCAAATCCCTGTTTTTGAAGCCGGAGCCAACCCTCGGTTGAGCTTGGCCGCCCTTCAGAGGGGGCAGCTGCAGCTGACACCACACGGAAAGCCCTGCTTTTCGCTCCGAATTCCAGCCTCGTGCCTTGTTAGCGACAGCGAGCTGAGATTTCGGACCCGTCCGGGTGCTGGGAGGTTGGCGAGGGCTCGTGGCTGACAGAAGGTGGGCACGTACCTGATTCGGGGCCATCAGCAGGGGGGTTTCACTTGGGGTGGGACTGGAGGGCTCAGACGGGACAGCAGCAGAATCAGCTCAGCCCTTTGGCGTAAGCTCGGCTTAGAGGGAAATTTTGGGGTTAGAGTCTGTGATTTGGCATCAGCCGTCGGTTTTAGTGGTATGAGCAGGCCCGCAAATGGAGCAGGGTCTGCATCCTGGTATGGAAACGCTTCGAGGGATGGCGAGCAGGGAGGAGAGGTGGAAAAAAGCCCCCATAACCAGAGTGCTGCCGTCTGTCTGTCTGTCCATCTGTCTGTCCGTGGGCGTGGGGCAGCCACAGCAGCAGTCAGATCCCAGACAGTCCCCATGCTCCTGCTCTGTGATCTGACATTTTGGGCACCGGGGTGGCGGGGGGAACAGTGACACTTGTGGTGTCACGTTTAACCCCTCTGCCTGCCGGGTCCTGGCAGGACCCCGCTGCAGGGATTCCCACATTTGGGGGGTGCTGAGCAGGACCCAAGGGGGCAGTTGCCACTTTACCCCTCTGTCACCATGCCAAAGCCCATCCAGCAGGGTTTCCTATGCCACCACAAATCATTTCGACCAGCAGCGAAGGAGCTTTTGCAGCTTCCCTTGTGGTCTCCACTCCCTCCAGCCACTTTTCCCCTGGGAAGCAGAACAGGCAGAGCCAGACAAGGTACCTAGACCCAGTGCCATGAGTCCCGACCTGGTGCCATGGGTCCCAAGCTGGGCTGCTCCTGGCTGCTCCCATGTTTGCAGGAGTGATGTGCCAGGAGGAAGGGAAGGGAAGCCCAGCAGAAGGGACGATGCTTTGCATTGGTCCCAGTGTGAGCCTGCAAGGGGGAAAGGGTGCTTGTAAAGGGCAGGAAAGGGGACTCCTCATTGTTAAGCCATTAATTGTCTTTAGTAATTAGGAGACCCGGAGCAGCAGAGCTAGAGGTGCCCACAGCAAATCCCCTGGGATGAGGGGGTGCAGTGGGGCCTGGGCTGCTGCAAAGCCCAAAGGTGCCCCTTTGGGTGCTGTGGGTGCCACACATTCCCCCCCGTCCCTCGCTGCAGACACTGAGCTTTTCTGGTTCTCCATCCAGTGTGGTCTTTCCCACGCATCTGGCTTGCTCCAGGAATTAGCGCTTAATCCCCCCCATGAGGGAACAGGATCTGCTCCCACATCCAGCGGTGCTCACGTACGCGTCCGTGGTCTCGGTCTGAACCCGGCCGGGGCGCGCAGGGCAAGACCCCCCTGGCAAAGCTCCCACGCTGGGGCTGGAGCAGCTCCTGCAGCTGGAGCTGTAATTAAGTTAATCACCAGGCTGCCAAAGGGCGTGGGTGGGGAGGTGAGATGGGCTGGAGGTAATTAGTAAGCAGACCAGCGCGCTGTTTTCCCCATCTCCCCACCAGTTTGCTGGATGCCCCAGTTTGAAGCAGCAGCTGGGATGTCCTGGCCTTTCCTTGCTCTGTCTTTACTGCGATGCTGCTGGTGGTTATCATCAGCCTTTTTTTTTGGCAAAGAACTCGCTCACTCTTGCCATCAGTGATACCCGCTCAGGAAATTGCTGTAGCTTTCACGTTTGCACTCCCGTCTGTTTTACGTGATGCAAATCTGGTTGAGGTAACCGGACTGGCTGTGTTTGCTGCTGGAGAGCAGGAGACGATGACAGCAGGCATTAGTTAAATTCCTTTCTGCACTTTTGGTCGTGCTTTATCCCACTTATTCCACTTACAAATGGAAAACCTGACTGATAAATATTTCATCAAGCAGTTAATCATGTTCCTAGAGATAAAATCACCTTGCCATAAACACCGACCAGAAACAAGCCCGTGCTTTCTGCTGACAGGCACAACATTGCATATTTATGATATGCTTTGCCTAATCATTTATTAGAGGATCCCCAGCCGAAGGAATTCGGGCCGTGCCTTGCACTGCTGATAGCTCCTGGAGCAACCAGCACACAAGGAAACCTCTGATCCCCTCCCGGTCGAGGGAATCCATCTCACACCGTGGATATCTCAAACTTACAATGAATAAAATCCCCGCTTTTCTGAGAGATGTTTGCCCTTGGACCACCCCAGAGCTGTACCTGTCAGCCCGTGAGGCTTTAGGAAGATGGGTGGAGGAAGGCCAGAGCCCCAGGTCCTTGCAGATGCTGTATCTGTTGTAAGCGCTGGGCTGCTGGGCTGTGCTCCGTCCTGGTGGCCATGGCCAGAAGTTGGGATGGGAACCAAGCCCTTCTAGTCACACCCTGGAAGGAACACAAATTCTGCTTTAATGGAGAAAGCAACACTTTCCCAAGTGAAAGCAACCACCGTGTTTCCACTGAACTCACCAGGGCCCGGTTCAGGAGACGCTGAGCTCATTAATTGAAATCAGACAAAACCTTAAAAGACTCCGGGTTTAGCTGGCTCCTGGCCTCCTCAGGGTTTGTGAGATCCTTAGGTGATCATCCAGACGACAGCCGTGATTAACTGCGCTTCTCAGCAGCGCGTCCACACTTGTCCTGAACGGCTGCTTAGCAGAGGCCATCCAGAACTTTTCTTTCCAACCCCATATAAAGAATTTATCCAAAGCCAAGACAATTTTAATGCATTTGAGCCAATCTCCAGCCTTGTTTTAACCCATGCTAGGTGAGATACTTCTGGTTTCCTCCATGTAGTAGCCAAGTATTTTATACTTAAGGAATAAAATATGAGGCTCACCTTTGCTGGTCTCCACGTGGTTTCAGAGTTTGGGTGCCCTGGGGATCAGGGACAGTCCCCAGGCACAGGGACATGCCCAGAGCATGCACAGCTCTGCCAGGACCCTGCGCAGGTCCTGGCTGCTTGGCTCCTACGCCAAGGCTGCTACCAAAAACCCTGGGTGCTCGCGGCACTGGTGGGAGCTTGGTCGTGGGTGGCCACCAAACTCGTGTCACAGGAGCCACGAGAGAGCCACAAAAATGCCCGTGAAGCCACAAAGAGCCCGCTCTGAGCGTGACCCAGACATGTAAAACTTTTGGGCCATTAGCAATCCCAAACCCTCATCAACGCCGCCCTCATAATGCAAGCAGAGGGGAGAACAGTACTGCCCAGTGGGGTCTGCATGGATTTTGAAATGGGAAGGGAAAAGGACCTCCCTCGCTCCATTTGCACGGCCCCCAGCGTGCACAGATATTTCGGAGCTCAGGCAGAGCTCATCTGTTACTGGCAGCGTAACCAGCCCTTGATGTCCGGACCCAAATCCTTGCGGAGTTTGGGATTTCACATCAAAGCTGCTGGTTGGGCCACGGCAGCAGCAGCAGTTGGTGATAAAATTTGGAACCAACCCCAAATTTCTCAGAATTTCACAGCTATTCAGGTCCTGCACCGGGCTCATCTCTCCTCGCTGCAGTTCTCCAGCCACCGATGTT
>NW_010204029.1:10322-20705 GCF_000695765.1 Mesitornis unicolor
CCTGGTTAAAATTAACATTAGGGTTTAACTCTCTTTTCTAGTCCTCTTTTTTTCTTCACAAAGCTGTTTCTGACCTTTTGGGGTTCTGGGCTCTGCTCCCCATGCCTGCAGACGAAGCCGAGCCACCCCAGAGCAGATGCCCCGGGTCCAGCTCCCAGTGACGATGCCCTTCATTCCCAGCAGTGGTTTTCCCTCTGGCGACACAACATGGGAACGCTATGGGAGGGAAGGGGATGAGTGTGATATGCAGGGGTGGGAGGAAAGGGGAGAGCTATGAACACAGCCTGTTTTGGCCAAACACCATCTCAGGCTCCAATTTACCATCCTACTGCGACTGGTGGTATCAACCGCTCACCAGCCGCCATCCCCTTCCTACAGCAATCCCCTCTTAGAATAATTTCCTTTCTCCACGGGGCACCAAATAACCACAGGAGTGTGGTGTCTCTCAGCTTAGCATCTTGGAGAGAGTTTTCTGTTCCGCTTTGAACTATTTAATCACTTTGTTGGGCTTCTACCCAAAGAAATAAGGCCCCTTCTGTTGTCCTTGGTTCAGGTTCTCTCTCTCACTCTTGCTTTTAAATTCCCATAAAAACCCACCATGTTCCTGCCAAAAGTGTAATAGCAGGGCCATGAGTGGTGGTGTGCGTAGAGCACCAGCTCCACGGTCATAAAAGCGTGAGCACAGCGAGAGTATTTAGGAAGGAGACACAATGGGAGTGGAAAAGAGTGTTCATTCAGCACAGTCAAAGGCAGCTGGTGAGCACCGAACACGTCCTAAAAATAGCAAAAAAAACCTTAAAGGAAATTTGGAAATGAAGGAGCCATTTCCAGTCGAGCTGTTAAAGGTGTCCATAGGTGCCCTTGGAGGTGGAGACCTTCAGGTGACCAAGGGAACCATCCTGGTCTGCACCGGCTGCAGCCAAAGGTTGCCACGATCCCAATCCAAGCTCTTGGCTTTGGGAGATTTGTTTCTCACTTCTCTCCCTCATCAACCCCGGAGACTTTTCCCTCAGATAAAGGTTGAAGAGAAGCTTTCGTTCCAGGAAATTACACAATAGCCCTGATCTTGATTAATGCTCGGGAAAGCACGTAAGCCCTGTGCACCGCGCTGAACGACCCGGAGGCTTTCGGTCAAAGCTTGGCAGAGAGTTGGCATTAGAAACCAAACTATTACAAGAAAAGCATGAGCTCTTGACAGAAAAACAGCTGCTGTGTTTGTGATTTAACACCTCCACCTGCAGCAGCACACGGGCTGGTGGGAGGGAAGAGAAGCTGTTGTGAACCAGAGGGAACTGGGATGGCAGGGAATATTTGTTTTCTTTATAGTTGTTTTCCTCCCCTTAGGAAACATCTCTGTTCTGACAGAGACCCCAAGGGGACCCGTCAGAGCAAGGGATGAAGCCCCTGTACGGACCAAAGCCGGTGGAAAGGCTGGGTGTGTTTTCAGCAATAGCCATAAAGTCTTTTGCAGTCATTTTTGTCTCCTGCAGCCGTCTGGGATCCACTTGAAGGAGCAGTTTCCCCTCCTTGCAGCTGCATCGGCAAATTTAAATATTTAAATAGAGTTTACAGCCAAATGTTTCGAGATTATATCTCTACATACCTGTGTGTGTACTGCAGGGAGTTCAGTCCTTAATATCTCCCAGGTCACTCTTTAAGTGCCACAGCAAACCCAAGCAGTGCGATACTGGCTCCATCCTAATGTACCAATAACACAACTCGGTGCTAAAGAGACATTTAACCAAGCTATAAATATACATAAACAGTGACTATATGATATTTTCCATAACATAGCAATGGGAATACATGACATTTAAAGTAATTTCCTGTATCTAGATTTGTACCATGCCCTGTCTTTTTCTGTTCATAAATGCACTTCTCTATAAGCACTACGGAATTTTGTATATGAAAACCAGCATATTTACGGGAGATTTTAAATGTAGTTTCTAAGCTAGAAACATTGAGGTAGATTTGAAGATACCTGGGTTATGTGGGGGACTCTGGTCTGCAGTGGCATCTTGCCCTCCAGCATTCACAGCATCATTTGTTGGTCTGATGACGCCTTTGGGTTTTGGCACAGCAACTGCTTAAACAAAGATCATGAGCACACAAGGTCTTGCAAAAGGAGGTTTCAGTATGGTCTCTGTGCCTTCCCCCAGGCCCTCATAGAATCACAGGATCATTAAGGTTGGAAAAGGCCTCCAAGATCACCAAGTTGTCCATAACTCAACCCCACCATGGCCATTAAACCATGTCCCCAAGTGCCACATCCACCAGGGACGGGGACTTCACCACTGCCCTGGGCAGGGCCCGTGCCCACTTACACCCTTCTGCACCAGCCAGGGCTTTGCCTTTTCCTTTTGACCACTTTTATTGAATCACCGAATCATTAAGGTTGGAAGAGACCTCTAAGATCAATTCCAACCGTCAACCCAACCCCACCGTGCCCACTAAACCACGGCCAGAAGCTCCAAGGGTGCACAAACACGGTATAATCTGGACTCAGAGCTCCTCTCCCCCGTGTGCTGTTGATCAGTGGATGGGTACATCTCCTGTGTGGGCAGTGACAGCCGCCTGTCCCCTGCTCATTCCCCACATCTGACGTCTGTGCTGATCTTTAGCGTGTGCGTGCCTGGCCCAGGTGAGACGCAGCGTGCCAAGATATGAGGTAACGCTTGCTATCTGCCAAGCAGCGCCAGTCATCGTCGTGTTTGAAAGTTATAATAGCAGAGGGCGTTATTAACCTGGGCTCCCTTCCTGCTTCTTGTGGGTTGCGATCAGACACCGAGTGTTTTTCAAACCTTTTTTTTTTGTTTGTCTGTTTGAGCCTATAATTTTAGTACATACGTCAATAGAAAGCAGAAACAAACCAGAATTTACTATTATAAATTAAGAGGACAGAGTCCCTACTGCCCAGATACACCCAGTGAGGAGACGACCCCCCCATCACCTCCCACGCTGAGGAGCATCACCTTTTGGGCTGTGTCACTGCCATCACCCATGTTGTGAATCACCTGTCCCCAGCCAGCCCGGCCACCGGCCGAGGACCACCGGGCTCCCTCTCCTCCCTTTAAAAGCCTGGCAGCAGCCGCGTGTGCCCAGCACTCGGTGCCGTCGCCGCTGCCACACGCCACTGCGTCTCTTGCAGCCCGGCCGCTGAGCCATGGCCGAAGGGGAAATCACCACCTTCACTGCCCTGACCGAAAAGTTCAACCTGCCCCTGGGCAACTACAAGAAACCCAAACTCCTCTACTGCAGCAACGGCGGCCACTTCCTACGGATCCTCCCAGATGGCAAAGTGGATGGGACCAGGGACCGAAGCGACCAGCACAGTAAGCAAACCTGACGGGGCTTCTTGGTGCTCCCGCTATGATTTTATCAGCCGGGAAGGGGGGAGATGGGGAAGATGGGCTTTGTACCAGGCTCTCTTTCCTCCTGGGAGCAGCAAACCCGTGGAGGCGAGCACATGCACCAAGCACACCTATAGCCTGTATGGAGGTGTGCGTGCTGCTTCACACCTGCAGCAGTATTAACCCAAACTCATCATCAACGTAGTCACAGGGCTTAGGAGCAGCCTCCCACCCTACACACGTGGCTGTCACACATCATCCTGTGGCATCTCTGCATTTGCACTGGGTAGAAGACCCAGCACCACCGTGGGCTGTGCAAATGCAATAGTTCCCAGCAGCACTGCAGCTGCACATCTTATTTGTGTGATTTTGTGACTTATGCCTTCAGAAATGCACTCGTGTTACCATTCACTTATTTTTTTCCTGAAAGCAAGCATGTATTATTGTATTCTGAAACCATTTCAAGACATTTTATGTGCATCTGTGTGTCACAAAGATGTAATGGGCCATCCATGGACAGAGTCTCCTCTTGCCTGTCCCCATTCCCTGATGCCATGGGATACTGGGGACCAGCTGCTGGGATGAACTGGGCACACAGATGCCAACACTCATCCTACCATTTGCACATCCCACTGCCTGTCTAGGAGCACGTTTGTTCTCTGTAATCGGAGAACTTACCCTAGGAAGCTGGCAGGACTCACTCTCCAAGAAAATGCCATCTTTGCAAAGAGTGCAAATTAAAAGTGCAAATTAAAAAGTGCTGCAAATTATCTGACGTAGGGCAAACCTTAATATGAAGAAATAGCAATATTATCTTGTTTGGCAAGGAAAGGGGCATGTTTGCCCTGTTCAGTAGTTGCCCATGTCACCAAATGGCCCTGACACCGAGAAGCCCCTGGCCCTCGGCAGCTCTCCCCACCGAGCCTGGCCAGGCCATCAGTGGTGCAGAGCAACCCTCGACAAACAACAAAATGGTTGTGCAAAGACACAAAATCCAAGGGAATCGGTGGGAAAGTCTAAGCTTTTAGGGCTCTTGCACTTCCACGATGCTTGTGAGGATTTTTTAACCCAATGATGAAGGAGAGCTGGACTGGGAGTGCAGTGCCAGGCTCATCCCCAGCACTGGAGCTCTCTGCTCTCAGCAGAAACCTCTGGGTACGCCATATCCTGAACGTTTACTGGAACATAACTGGGACCTGCCAGGCTCCTATCTGGGGAGCAGGAAGCACAGGGAGGAGCCAAGTCTGCCTTACAAAGTGCTAAGAAAAGCACTTTTATTTTCTTTAAACCACAAGCGTCCGTGTGGCTTTCTTCCCCCCCAAGACTTGACCTTTCTTTCTGTTATTGTTTTTTCACCGAAAGGCAGTTTATAGCAGAGTTTTTAATTATAAACACCATTTCCCCACCACGCAAGGATGAGCTCACCGAGGCTGGACAAACACAGGGCTCATGGCACAGATGCTGCCCAAAATTCAGTCTTTCTTCCCCAGAGAAGCGACCGTTTCCCTTCAGCCACCGATCCCCAGGGCTGCGCCGTGTCTGCATGGAGCAGCCCCATGCATGGCACCCGGCACGCTCGCACCTCACTGCCTTGTTTGGAAACCTCTGCCAGAAAGGAAGCTCCTGTACATGATCTCGTCAACTTGGATATCCGAACGCACAAATATTTACCGAGGAAACTCCTGGAAGGGCTGCACGCCAGCAGTGCTGCCCCTGGCCACGACCTGTGCCATGGGATGCTACTGGTGCAGCCGGGGTACAGCTGCGTTAGAGCCTGTGTTGGTGCTTTGTCAACTGCCCATGCACCTCTGGTTTGGTAGAAAAACATAGCCAGATTTCTTAGTTTCAGCTTAAATCGCCTTGCCAGGTGCTAGCCCCAGAATCAGGGTGGATCTCCAAGTCGTCACCCATCCAAGCCCTCCCCGCATCCTTTGTTTCTGTGCATTGGCATCCCGAGCTTGCGCCACGAAATGAAAATAAAACTCACCAGGACATTGCAGACCCTCGAGGATGAAGCCCGTGCTCGTTTCCACAGACAGCCTTATTTTCTCTGCTTCATCCCATTGCTTCATGGAAGGAAATACCTGTGAAAAACGCCAGAATTTGTGCATGAGCTCCTTCCTCTGGCCCCGCCATTCTCCCTCCCTCTGCAGACAGAGGCCTCAATGTCCCCATCAGTAGCTGGAGGGTCCTCTCAGTGCCACTTTTTAGGGCAGTATCCTCACTTCTTATAATTTTAGAATGTGAACCTTTACAGCCAAGATTTCACCGAGACGGGGGCTTCTAGCACCCCAAGAGGTAACGTTACCTTTTACCTCGTCCAAACAAGGATAAAATAAAACACATCTGAAAAGGAAGGAAGGAAGGAGCCGAGGTATCTGTTCATACTTCATTCAAAACAACCTAAGTATTTATCTTATGAATCTCTACAGTAAAAGCTCAGGAAAAAACAGTAAATAGGAGATGGGAAGGATCACTCGGACAGAAAACCAGTGCATGAGCCAACGCAGCATCACCCTGAGCCCGTCAGCCCCATCCAGCCTGCGCATGGGCAGGCTTTGAGCTTGGTTTAGCATCAAATTCACCTCAGCACCCAAATCAGGACAATCTAAGAGGTGCCCCATGGCTACCCGTGAAATGGATTTTTTTAGGATGAAGATCAGCGCTTTCTATTTCTCCACTCTCCACCTACGATGCACCGTGGCTGTACGGGATGCGGTGGATGGGGGTTTCACAACGCAGGCATCTGAAGTCCGCCTGTCCCTGGTTTAGCTCTCGAAATACTTCTTCATGTGTCACTCCTGCAGCCTCTTGTCAAAACCACAGGAGAAATTTGGAAATTAGAGCCAGAATTAAAACCCCAATCTCCTGTGTCGCGTTCCAGCCTCTTAACCAAAAGGCTGCCCGCCCTTTGATGTAAAATAAGGAAAAAATTGGTCTTTGGTTCCTAAAGCGCGGCTGTGGGGTTTCTTTGAAGGAGAGGGTACAAGGATACACTTTTATTACACGCTGCACTGTTTCTTATGAACTCTTTATAAGCCGGGCTTCAGAACAAAAATACCCTGCTCACTTTCCGAGCAGCTTGGACAATATATTTTTAATTTTTTTCCCCATTATTCCTATTTTTTTAATTTTCGCTGCTGTTGTTCTATTTTCCCTTGCAGTTCAACTGCAGCTGAGCGCAGAGAGCGTGGGCGAGGTGTACATCCGGAGCACGCAGTCGGGGCAGTACCTGGCGATGGACACCAACGGGCTCCTCTATGGCTCGGTACGGGGGAGCTCGCTGTGGGGGCCGGAGGTTTGCCCAAATCTCGGAGCGCTGAGTAATGCAAACCACAGGCAGCAATCAGCCTCTGCTTGCTATTTTGGCCGCTCTTCATCCGGCTTTACTTTGGGGGGAGGATAAATAAATAATTCAAATAACACCACGTTGCATCCGCAACATCCTGGTGCGAGCGGGACCATGCGAGTTAGGAGCTTACCAAGGAATCTGAGGGCACGGAGTCACCGAAAATAATCTGTGCCTTGAAGAATAGTCCCATTTATAGCACAGTGCAGGGCACAATCCTGGTCATGGGGTGCTTAACCTCACCAAAGAGCTGCTTTGTTCCCTGTGCTCATGCCCTGAACCCACAGCCATCACCACACAAGTTGGTGCCAGGGCAGGAGCCGGTGCCGGGCTTGGTTACAGCCAAATAAAATGCCCAGGGCACGGACAAGTCACTGTAGAGTAGCCCAGGGGTCTAAATCAAGGCTATTTACCTCCAAAATTAGTGGTACTGGGCACAAAGGTTTCATAGGGGTGGTCTGGAGAGCATCCTCCTCCCCACGGCATCGCCCATCTCACTGTGGTTCGTTCCCCGGGGTCTCTTTCAGCAGTTGCTGGGCGAGGAGTGCCTGTTCCTCGAACGGCTGGAAGAGAACCATTACAACACCTACGTCTCCAAAATGCACGCGGATAAGAACTGGTTTGTCGGGCTGAAGAAGAACGGGAGCAGCAAGCTGGGGCCGCGGACTCACTACGGGCAGAAGGCGATCCTCTTCCTCCCGCTGCCCGTCTCACCCGACTAAACCCAATCAAGATGACCCGAACCCCAAAACCCAACCATCACCACCTCCTTTCCCTTCGCTCTCTCTCTTCTTGGCTAGTATGACAGCCAAACATTACAGCTGTGAGCTTTAGGTAAAGGCTTCACCAAAACCAGACCATCAGAGCTCCTCCACTTTGCGCAAAGCTTTGCGGAGTTGAGGGGAAAAACCCTGACACCCCCCAAAAGAGTCACTGATCCCCCCACAATGTGACCACGCTGCAGCTCCTGGGGACACGCACAAACCTGCCCTGGGCGGGACCCAGAAAGGTGGCCAAGGGCAACCCGGCTACAGAGAAATGCACTCTTTATCCCCAGGCAAAACCTCCCTGGATACTCCGTGTTAACCTATTTATCCAAGTATGCAGCTTTTGATATTGCCCTTCAAGCAATTCCAGCTCGCAGCATCAGCCACGTTACTGAGTGCCAGCCTGGTTAAATGCTTTCCAAAAATCCTGAGCATATTCAGCTAAATTAGCAGCAGCCAAAAGCTCCAAGCCCCAAGACATCCCATCCTCCCATACAACATGAATATTGCTGCCTTCCGTGCTAGCGCCTGCCATATGTTATTTGTATTTATTTATTAAGTAAATAAATTTATTAAGTCTCTTCTACTACTTGTTCACACGTAATTCTAGGCACCGAAGAGCCTTGACCTTGTCCCAGTAAGGATGGGGCAGTGGAAGTGATCGAGGTCTGGCATTGAGGGTGTGATGGTGCAACATGACGGTGGCGATGCATCACAACCCCATTCCCAGGGGTCCTCCCACACCCCTGGGTCTGCTAAATGGGACTCTAGAAATGGCAATGGGGCCCCTTGGTGACACTCAACCCCTTGTGAAGCTGAGTTTCTCCTCTCCCAGCACGAAGCAGATCTCCTGTATAGCTCAAGAGCTGCTTCTGCCAAGCGAGAGCATCACAGGAGCACCACACTTTACCCTGATTTGTCTTCCCCATCCTCCTCGGGTGACTCTTTTGGTGGTCAGGCATCAAAAAAAGTGAGATGTGGCACTTGGGGACATGGTTTAGTGGCCATGGTGGGGTTGGGTTGACATTGGACTGGCCTTTTCCAACCTGAATGAGTCAATCAACTTGTCATTGCTTACCTGCAGTGGATACGAGTTGAGGAGTTTGCCATTAAAACCAGTACCTGGCAGTGTCCTGTTATGGTTGGACTCAATGATCTCAGAGGTCTTTTCCAACCAAAACCATTCTATGACTGAATATCTGCCCAAATTCCGGATTTAGGCCAATGAGCTGCAGGAGAAGGGACAAGAGAAGGACCCGGCCACCACTGGTGGCTCTGGTACCAGAGCTCTGGTGGGTCCAGCACTGGGAACGGCATCACCACTTTCCTTAAACGTTGCAGTTGCTTTCCCTGCAAAAGGCTGGGTCATCATTCAACTTGAAAAATGAATGAGTGCACGACCCCTGATTGAGATTGCTAATTAAACTGGAAAGTTGGAAAGCGTAATGCCAGATTTAGCCGTGCTGTCTTCCAACACCTCATTAACCGCAGGGCATTCCTCTCGTTAGACTCGGAAATCACCACCGCAGGTACACGCTGAACGCCCAACCAGGGGAAAATGTCAACACTCTGTCTGAAAAATAATCCCTAAGGCAGCCAAGGTAATTGCTTCAGACAGATGGACGGGCAGGGATGACATTACCCTGAGAAACCACCCTTGGTCAGAGAGCTTTCTCCTTAGGGCGAGAGGTAAAAGGGGGAAAAAAGATTACCTACAAGATTTAATAAAATTATTATGCTTGAAGATGTTTCCTGGTGAGTACAGTGAGACCAAGTGCGTGGCAAGAGGGTTTCCGGAGCGTGTTGGAAAAGAGGAAAAGCAAATGCTGCTGCAGGAAAGGGTGTGAGGAAGGCACTGCTGGGATGTTGGGATGCTCTGTTAAATTCACAACACTTAGATCCAGCAGCACCCAAAGGCACCCTGTGGGCTGATCTCTGCCCTCTTCAGCCACAACCTAAAGGACTTTGCCAGGGTCTTGCAGGCTTCCACATCCTGAGTAAGAGAGAGGAGGAGATGGCGCAGGGAAGGTGGGGACCTGTGTGCCCCAAATCTTCTCTGCTTCCTCCTTCTGTTTGGCTCTGGCATCCTCTGCAGAGATTTAAACCCCAACTGCCAGCTCCTGCTGTTCATCCCAGGATGAAGGGCAGGAAAAGCCACCCAGACTGTTGCACCAGGAGAACCAAAGCTATATTTTAAACCCATCTCTTGACATTAAATAAACAGCTCTCTGACGGGCTGCGGTTCATTAGGGCAGGATGTCAATCTGGGTCTAATGGCTCCAGGTATGACACAAAAATGCCCAAGAAAGGTAAAAGCCGAGTAGGGCTGGGCAGCAGGGCCAGGTTTGGCTGTGAGGTGCATTAGGGGGTGATAACACCTCAGCTTTGCTGGACGGACAGACCAGTGGTCCGTCAGTCCATCACCAGCTCCCTTTAACCACGAGGCAGACGTCCTGCCCACGCTGCCTGCTTCTGCCCTCACCTCTGCCTTTGGGGGGTTATTCCTGGAGGCGTCAGACCTTTTTGGCAACTGAAGCCCCATCTTCATGGGGGCACCCTTCCCCAGGGGTCCCAGTCTGCAGCATGAAGCCCAACACAGCCCCTGAGAACAGCCACGGCACCTGGCAGAGGGTCTGGGGAGAACAGGACTGGCTCAACGCACCCAGTATCAGAGATGGTTCCGTGTCTTCGGCCAAGGAAGCGTCACGAAGGCGTTCTGTTTGGCCCCTGGTTTTCAAGGGGGATGCAGGATGTGGGCAGGGGTGAGCTCCTGGGATGGGAGGTACATGAAAAAATAAAGAAAATTAAATAAATCAATCAATAAAGTAAAAAAATACATAAATAAAAAAAGAAAGTGAAAAAACATAAGAAGTAGAAAAAAATTAAATATTTCAAAAATGAAAAAAAGAAAAAAAAA
>NW_010204030.1:0-13521 GCF_000695765.1 Mesitornis unicolor
GTAATGCATAGTTTAATGCCTTAGCTTAACATGTTTTCCTTTTCATTCATCCTTTTCTGTATATTTTTTCCCAATACTTGTATTATGCATTCAGAAATGAGCTGTCCCTTGCCGTGATTTGCTAAATGTCATGTTTATCTCAAAAACAGTTTCTGTACAGCCTTTTTTTCTGAAAATAATTTCAGTCCTTTCAATACATTTCAAAGACATCTGTAGTTTTCTGTACTGCTGTGCCTTACATACAAAACTCAACTTCACATCATGCATTTAAACACTCACTCCAACAAATGCACAGCACCCTGTAACAGTAACCTCTCTTTATCACTCTTCTGAATTGAATTTTCAGAATTTTGGATGAAAAAGAAAAAAAATGTTTTAAAGTCGAGTAATTTAAAACATAGTAATCTGTCTACACTTCACTTCCTGTGGTGAGAACATGCCGTCTCATGTTGAAGAAGTATCTGAGAGGCAATGCAAATGGACTTAATGCAGTGCTGCATCTCTTTTGTGCTTTGAACCCCTGTGGTAGAGTAATATGCTCTTCTAGTGCACAAATAGCCCCAACAGAGCTGTGTGATCCACAAGATCTTCTGAATCATAACCTTCTGTCAGGTAAAATACAATTTAGTTGCTGAAACATTGTGATAGAAAGAGACTAGACTGCAGGGTGCAAAATAACAGTTTATTTGAACAACATGTGCAGATCCAGTATGTCACTGTTGCACGTTTGATGGATACAATGTAGAAATGCGCTATTGCAGTTTTAAAAGCAAGACTACTCTATTACAACCACAAGAAATTCACAAAATGCACTATTGTGACTACAACAGTCCAAAAAATGCACTATTACAGCCCACAGGCAGTTCATGACAGGCCACAGATCACTCACAAAACTCACTATTACTGCCCATAAGCAATTCACAACAACTCCCAGGCAACTCACAAAATTCACTATTACAATTCCCAGACGATTCATGGAACACACTATCACAGCTCCCAAACGAATCAGAATACCGCACATGTGTTAGTCAATCACCTGCAACTACAAACTTAAAGCCTGCCAAATATTCGCTTACCCTTCCAGGTAAGGGCTCACAGTAAGTTACCTTGGCCCGACCAAGGGGGAGGGTTCTCATCACTCCATGCCTGGAGAAGTAGCTTCCCATTTCTAGCATGAATCTTAGGGTTTTTATTTCCTGATGTACACGACAGCAGGCAGGAGTGTGCCTGAGTGGATTGTACCACCTGGGGTGTTTGTCTTTAGCAGTGTTTCCCCTTATCTTTAGTTATTCTTGGGTGATGTCCCCTTCTGTATGCTCTATCTTTGGCATTTCTTTGTACTGTCTGGTCCCTTGGTGCCAGAAATCCTCTGACTTACCTTTGTCTTACTTTTAGGCAACTGAATAGTGGTTTGTTTGGGACTCAGGGCATATCAATTGCTGGGGGATGTCAAGGCTCAACTCAGGTTTTCAGTTCTTTCAGTGATGCAGCACTGCCCTGTTTAGTTTTGTGCTTACCAGACAACTCAAGGTTAAGCCAACTACACAGGTCCCCATGGGCTGCAGAGACAGAGCCTGAAGGCAATCCAAGGCTGAGTTGCTCTTGTAACCCCCCCACAAGTTGTCTGATGCAAACCTGTTGCCTTACAAGCATAGGCTACCATTGCTCTTATAGATTCTTTAGGGCATCCAACACACCTACATGGGGCTGTTCATGCAGCACAAGGCTTGTGGGAGATGGGTCCCTTTCTGAAGTGGCAGCTGGAAATGACAGCATAGAGTACTTGATTCCAGGTTGTCATGGTTATTTTCTGTGACTAGTTCTTTCTTACATGGAATTGGAGCTTACTAGCTTTTGTCCTGTGCATCATCACAGAATCACAGAATCGCTCGGTTGGAAAAGACCTCCGAGATCATCGCGTCCAACCGCTCCTGTCTACCCCCTAAACCATATCCCTAAGTACCTCGTCTACCTGCTCTTTAAATACATCCGGGGATGGTGACTCCACCACCTCCCTGGGCAGCCTGTTCCAGCCTCTGACGACCCTCTCAGTAAAGAACTTCCTCCTTACCTCTAACCTGAAGAGAAGTGAAGGTGGAAGATAATTTATTCCTTCATTTTTGCATCAGTGATTTCAGGATTATAGTTGTAGTCATACAGGGGGTATAGGTCTTGGTGGAACCCGATCCAATGCTCATCTTGTTTTTTAATGAGCGTTACTGGTAAATTTTGAGTCCATTTTAACCAAGACTTGACTTGCGTTAATATTACATCTCTAGCATCTCTTTACACAAATGTCTCATGATACAAGTCCACAGTTTTTTCGTAAGACATTCAGTCTAAGACAGAGATCTAAATGCAGGTGTCCACATATGAACTAGGTGTCTATGTTTTATTACAGTTAAGAGAATTCTAAGTTGTGAATCTGTTGCCTAAACATAGATGTCTACTGCCACTTCAGACCCGTCAAAATATCTGAGACTGGCAGAGGTGACACAAGATTCATGGAAGATCTATGTCTTTCTTGACCCCACTGGCATAATTTCCTGCAAACCTGTTTATAGCTGAAGTCCATTTTTTAGTTTTGTTCCTGCTGTACAGAACTGGATTTTAACAGGTAAAATACCTGTTGGACACAAAATCCAGTTGACCATTAAGCAGGCTGTTATCTAAGAAACACAGAACATGCTGATGTTCTTGAACCAACAGACAAATCACTCCAAATCCATGGCAGAATAGACAGAGGAAAAGCAACCTGATAGACCAGCTAGGCTGTGACTTCATTTAACTCTCTAGTTATAAGAATTCCTTCAATTTCTTATTCTTTATCATAAACTAGGGATGGGAGTCAGACAGCACCGCAGTTTCCAAGATCCTCTCTAGGATCTTTCTGCAAATGAGGAGCATAAGTGTTTATTTGAGATGGAAGAACTAAGCAATGAGAACTGAGCAAGACAATTTCATATCACATCCAGTTCAAAGGCTTCCTTATGTTGTCTTTTCTCAGAAGACACCAGACAGATATAAATTCCAGCATCAGAGACTTGGATGTCTTTCAGCAGTAAAGAAAAGATCCCTTTGCTTGGTGTCCATTGAAGAAGCTCTTTTTGAGCCCAGTACCTTTTGTTTTGAATCGTTTTCCCAGTTCTTTTATTGTAGGAGACAATCTGTATCAGTTCTGAGGGTCTGGAAAGGAACCACTCAGTAGAAATGTTTGCCCAAATGCCAGTGGCTGGCAGCCTGCAGTCCATGAGCACATCATCTCCAACAGCTCCAGCAACATACGTGGAAGTGAGAACGCTTGGAATAGCAACTGCACACAAAATAGAAAAAAAGACCTGTCAAGCCACAGTGATCCTGAAAAATACATGAAGCTGTACAGGAGATGAACTAATTTCTTGCCTAGAGAAGTCTCAAGTTCTGTCAGTACAAACACATTACCACAAGAGAAGTAACAATGTCACATTTTCAGTCTTCAGTTATTGTCAGACTTGTATTCTAAGTAAGAAGACCTCAGTTGTCACTCTGCTTGCCAACTCAATATATGGTTTTGTATCTTGGCCAACACCATGTAGTTATATTCCTCTTTGGAAAGTATATAAACCTTCAGGTAACTAAGTTGTTTAACCAAATTTGCACTTCCTGACAGCTAGTTCATGGAAACTGCTTATAGGCATGCTCTTACTACCAGACTGGTATAGTATAGACATTTAAGTATCATGGCCTTCCTACTCCTCCATGTTGGTATCCTCCACCTATTCACAGCTATCATTTCTTAACCGGTGTGTAACCAAGGGCAATGTAGCTCTGAATGAGCAGTGATAATTGATCTCCTCATCCAAGTCACAGCAGCATGCTTAAAATGTCTAACTATGTTGGCAGCTTCTTTGAGCAACAACTTTTCCCCCTCAAAATTCACTCCCACTGCCAGTCCATCAGCCGTGGGCCTCTATACAAACCCTTACACTTCTCATGAAAGGAGATATTATACTGACCTGTCACTTCCAGTTCAATGGCCACCTGATCATGCCATTTTCCTGCCATTACACTGCAAATGTATTTCCCTTTGTCAGGAATCTGGACGTTCTTCAGTTTTAGGGAGAAGTTGCCTGTGCTCCACTGGCTGAGGAAGAGCTCTGTGCCTCCTTCCCAGCTTCTCTCCTCTAGCCAGCTATCTTTGACTGCTTCATCATAGGAAATCTCCTTCAATGTCCTGAAATGTCGTAGAGCAATCCACTGAACCTTGATGCTCCTAGGAAAAACGGTGAGTGACAACTGGCAAGGCAGAATGACATCTTCCCCAATGAAGCCAATGATTGGGTTGTTTGGAGGGAGGATGTGGAACTGACCTGTTTGAAGACAGCAACATTTAGAGGAACTGTTCAAGGAGACTGGAGAGGGCATCCAAGTCCCTCAGGCAGGGGAAAGGAGCTTCTTCTACAAATGTCCTCCAAAAGCTGGAGGTTTCTGGGCTGCGGCCCTTAGAGGTGTTTGAGTGTGACAATATAGAGACAATGAGTGTATTCAAAAAACAAACACAAGGCATATCCATACCATGCAGTGGAGTGAAGTGCAGAAACACTGAGGCTGATCCACTGAGCTATGCAGTGAGACAAGGCTGATCAGACCAAAAACACTTCAGTAGTGAGTAGCAGGTGAACACAACAATGGCATGTAAATCTACTCTGCCTTTGTGAATGCCTTGTAGGCACTGAGTAGCTGAAGATGTTCATGTTCCAGACCAGTACAAAATCATGTCTCTTTTCTATCTGTTCTGCTCCCAGTGGTTCTGGTGATGTTTGTCTTTTGTCTGGTCCTTCAAGAGTCCCATACTCAGGCAAGACACGGTTCACATGAACTCAAAAAATATCTCACTGACCTGTCACATCCAGCTCCACCACAGTCTCATCATGCCAGCTCTCAGAGTCCAGGCTGCAGATGTATTCGCCTTTGTCAGTGTACGTGAGGTTTTTCAGCACTAGAGACAAATTGCCATGATTTAATTCAACAGAAGAGAGCTCTGTTCGGCCCTTATACCTCTCACCTCTCATTTCTGACTTGGTTCTCCCATTACAGAAAACCTCGTGGATTAATTCTGAAGAGTGAAGCAACTTCCACTGCACTACAAATTTTCCTGTAAAATTAGTAAAAAACAGGCAGGGCAAGAGAATATCTCTTCCAATTACTCCAATAACAGGAGATGTCAAAGGCAAGCTTCTGTATGGAGCTGTCAAGACAGAGAGAAAATGTTTTTATATGCTTAGGAGATCAGGATTCAGTAGAAAGACAGAGATAAGCACTTCTATAGAGCATGTCAAGTTCAGTGTCATAGTCTTCAGCCCCTGAACAAGTCTGCATCACATAAAACACCTGAAGTGGCCTTAGAAGTAGACCTTTATCTGTAGGCAACCAAAATTACTCCCAGGTGTGCTCTGAACAGCCCTTGAGGCTCAACTGTCTGTATCAACCAGATTTCTGCCAGCTACCATGGAAGCCTGGGCACTGCTTAAATTGAGATGTAGTAACTGTAACCAAATCTCACCCTCGTTCAGGAGAAGAGAAATCCTTCTTTGTCTCCACTGATTTTATTGGTTACATCTCCACTGGTCATAGAATGTAAAATTGTAGTTAAAAGTCAGATGAATACTCCACTGGACAGCTCACTTCGATGCTGATGTCCAGAAACCCTATCTGGCTTTGCCCTTCCCTGGGAACAAATTAATCTTTGTGTATTCTTTTCCACATGCACTTCTAAGAAGGAGATACAAGCAGTTGGAGATAATGTGCCCGAACTTCCTGCCTATAATAATTTTTTATCATATTTTTTGATTGATTTTCAAACTCTGGTTGTATTTCATATGGGCAGTCAACTTACTGTCTGAACTAATGTTCCAGTCAACCCATTTTCCCATCCGTGTAGGAATGGAAAGAGGCATCTTGAATGATAACTTTTTTTTTCCTGGCATTCACCTTATCATGGCATGGAGAGACTACTTTCATCTCACCTACAAACAATGATACCCAGGCACTGACCTGTCACATCCAGTTCCACGTAGGTTTCCCTATGCCAATTGGAATAGGAGACCTTGCAGATGTATTTCCCTTTGTCAAAGACTTGGATGTTCCTAAGCTTCAAGGAGAGGTTTCCCCTCCTCACCTGGGATGTGAAAAATGCAGTTCGACCCTCATAGCTCTTTCCTTGCCTTTCCACCTCACTTTTTCCATCAAAGGAGATAACTTCTATTCTATTCATGGCTCTAAGAAGGATCCATTGCACAGTGAGGCTGACAGGGATGCTAGGGGCAGACATGTAGCAAGGCAGGATGGCATCTTCTCCAACAGCCTGGATAACATTGTCAGGAGAATGGACTGTAAACTGACCTGAGAAAAACAGATGCACACATATTATGAGTTATTGCTAATTCTGTGTGGAAATTTGCTTAGAAAGAAGCATTTTTCAACAAAGCTTCCACTATTTCTGCCACAAACACCTTAGACCAGGGGTTAGAGGTTGTTCTTTGTGATATATCCAGTGGCACAGAAACTTTTCACCATGCAGATGCACACACTTAAGTGATATTTAACTTCAAATTCAGACACCTGAGCTTGGGTCTCTGCAGGGGGATGCACATGCACTGGGAACTAGAACAGATTTCCTAAGCTTTGGCACTTGGTATCACTGGAGTCATCCTAGTAGAACTACAAGATCCTCATGGACTAAAGGAGATTATATCAAGTCCATTTAAACAATGCAAGTACTTCAAGTGGCACATTTCACCTTATGGTAAGATTTCTAGAATATGGAATATAGCAGAATGTAGTATATGTCATCCATATAGACGAGTACCTCCACTACGAGGACTGACTGAGAGAGTTGGGGCTGTTCAGTCTAAAGAAGAGAAAGCTCCAGGGGGATCTCATCGTGGCTTTCCAGTTTCTGAAAGGGTCCTATAGGAAAGCTGGGAAGGCACTTTTTACAAGGGCAGGTAAAAATAGAACGAGGGGGAATGGTTTTAAACTGGAAGAGGCTAGATTTAGACTAGATATTAGGAAGAAATTCTGTACTGTGAGGGTGGTGAGACACTGGAACAGGTGGCCCAGGGAAGTTGTGGATGCCCTTTCCATGGAAGTGTTCAAGGCCAAGTTGGACAGGGCTTTGGGCAAGCTGGTCTGGTGGGAGGTGTCCCTCCCCATGGCAGGGGGGTTGGACTAGTTGATCTTTAAGGTCCCTTCCCACCCAAACCATTCTATGATTCTATGATTCTATGATTCTGTGATTCTATGATTAATCAATAAACTTACTTCTGAGCTTAATTAGGCAGGTAACTTCCTATACAATAAGCCATATTTTCCAGAGCTTGGAAGTTTACAATTTTTGCTGTCTGTATATATGTATATGTACGTACATAAATATTAAAAAAATCTTTGCAAATGACTTGTTTTTTATAACCCTATGGCATAAATTCTGCTTACCACTAGCTTTCTGAAGTCTGTGCAGAACAAGCAGGATATGTATCATTGCCTGCCACGTGATGAAGGAAGCCATCGCTCAGGAGTGGCAGAAGTTCAGACTCTCCAGACAATTGCACAACAGCCAGACTTCCCTAAATGAAAAGCAGGAGGTGAAAGCAGGAAGTTTAGATATTAGCTTAGCTTATTAGAAAGAGCATGAAGACTCTTCTGAGAAGAGTTATCTGAATTGTTACAACACCTGAGACCAGGAACAAGCTGTGTCTTTACTGGACCAGTCACTGTGTGTAACAGAGCTGACTTCCATTCAATGAACATTAATGCCACTTAAACGACCTAAATGCCATGGAATATGAACCCATCAGTGAATCTAATTTCTTGCAAGCAAATCGTGATGCTGTATATTCTTTCCCCTCAAGGGGAAAAATCTTTACATACATTTGCTTTTATCTAATGTTCATCAGGAAGACATAAAAATGAGGAGAGAAGGATGGCGGAAGCGTTTTGTTCAAAGTACAATGACATTAATGAGTGAGATGGTTTTACGGAACAGGATGTTTAGCAAAAAGCTCAGCTCTTTCAGGCATGAGTATGTCACACCCATTTCTAGGGTTTACTGAGCTTCACCACAAGTCTGATGTTCCATTTTAGAGAATTCATTTAAGAGTAGCAGACCAAGCATGTATGAGCTAAAGAAAATGAAATTATAAGGTCATTAATTTTTCAAATATGCATAAATACTTACATAACAGTGAAAAAAGAAACAGAGGAATGACTGTCACAGAGACCTTTGGTCTTACAAGTATTTAAATGTTATTTACAGCCTTCAAACTACACGACATCAGTGAAACAGAAAGAATAAAATAGAATATGTATTCATAATACCTACTTTTTTTCAAATTACTAGCAGATGGGAAAAAGAGAATTAAAAAAAACAAATCCCAAACAATTACTTCAGATGCCCTGAGTCTTTTGAACCAGAAAATTCTGTATTCTCCACTCAAAGATATAATGTCTTGCTGGTTTGTGGTTACCACATCAAACATGCAGAAAGAAAACAAGTTGGCCTCATGGCTACAAGCCAGCACAGTCTGGAGAATTTTAGTAGCTCAGGAACAGCAATGAAGTTTTCAGGCACTGACTGGGATCTGAAGAAATGAAACAACTTATGCTTGGTACATCCTTTCACAGGTTCTGCAAAGACCTAGGGTGGATTTCTCTGGTCTTGTTTTAGAAAAATGTGATGAATTGTATCATTTAAGCACTTTTTGTCCCTTTCCATTCACTGTAAAGAAAAGCAGAATTACTCTTATGTCTAAGAATAGAGAAGAAGAATCCTCCATCCCTGGTGGGCACTGGTGTCAGGAAACAACATGTGTTTTAGCTTCTATGCCGAGTTCTAGGAAGTCCAAAACCAGCTCTGATTCCCTGGTGATAACAAAAGGACAACTTCTTCAAACCCAAAAACTCCCCATGGGCATTGCAAAAACTTGCCAGAGGTTGTTCTCCATACCAGCTCTGCTGCTATAACAGCTTTCAAGGAGACAAAACATCTCTGCAGGTCACAGCTGGCTTAATATTTCTCTTCATGGTCTGTATTTTCCAACCATGCTGGTTTTCAAGCCTCACTTAAACTTAGGAATCTTCAGACAGGAAAGTTACATTAACAGCTTGTAGCACCAGATGGATTTGGCTATTTCTAGAGATTGATACTTAAACCTTAACATAATGGAGAAGCATTTTCACATCTTACTCTTGCATTATAGTGAACATTTTCCCTTTTCAAAAAATGAAGAATTAATTCTGTGAGTTATTGGTGGTTTTTTAGTGGGCAATATTATTAATGAAACAGGAGCAATTCAATTCAAAACAGTACGTTAAATAGGCATAATACCACCAGTGTTCCCAAGGAGCAAATGTGCATACCTATGACATTTGGACTTATAAAGCCAACAGTTAATATGAAACACACTCTCAACTAGAGGAAAACCTCGTTTTTTCACTTTTCTACCAAAGGCATGGTCTTTCAAGCGAAAGCAATATCTCTATTGCAATATCGCTATAAACTCAAAACAGTTTCAAGGCAACAGTGGTATAACAAAACAAAGGAAGGAAATTCTCCCTTGTTCTGTTTTAGATAAGGCAGACATATAAAATTATCATACTTACAGACAACAATTCTGTTCATATCTTGCTGAAAATATAATCATTTCAATTTCTTGAAATTGATTTCTTACCTGGACAGCAGGAAGGGAAACAGCCATCACAAGCTTTCCTTGGGCTCGGGAGAACTGGACTTTTGTACTGAGAAGCAGATTGACATTATTACTCTCTGATTCTTTTTCTTTCATACCTTGCACAGTCATAAAGTCATTAATTAACCAGAGACTTGCGTAAACACATATTAGCCAATAAAAGCGATACCTTTTTTGTCACAACCATGAGAGAGGGTTTTGTTCATCCCTGTTGAAATCTCAAGCTACAGGATAACACAGTTGCATTATTTCATATGATGGTCTTCCCTGGTACCTCAAGACATGGATTATTCACTGCATGAACATTTGGCTTCAACCGAACCAGACAATACCACGCTTTGCATGAAAGGCTTATTATGTAAAGCAAGCACAGAAATAAGACTTTGAACTGTTGTGCTTAGGAACATGGTCCAGTGGCAGACTTAGGGCTGCTCCAATGGCCAGACTCAATGATGCTAAAGGTTTTTTCCAATCAAAACCATCCTATGATTCTATGAATTTGTCGACTGGAGGGAGAATTGAACTTCATCTACCCTGTGCAAGATGGTTGGGCTACTGTCTACCTAAACGTGTGCCATCATCCACTTGCTCCCATCTTTTTGATGATTCTCAGATATTGGAATAAACTTTTCTTGGTTCTTTGAAACAAATGGCAAAGGACACTGATAAAGGAGGATGGATTTTATATCCCATTCCTTCTGTGCTGAAGCTGTGAAGTACTAAAGTATTTTCCCTAGGCCTCTGCCTTCATTACTTCCATACTGTGAAGTGTTGTGTGGAAGAGCTAATTGTCTTGATTTCCTCAGGAGCTGATGGAGAAAGACAGGCATCACCAGAGCATGATTCATCCCAGCAGCCTGAACAGGGAACTCCTGACTCAGTTTGAACACAAGAAAGAAGTCTATGGCAGGTGAAGAACCACTGGGGAAACAACGAAGAAGGAAAAAGCATTGTCTGCACTTGCACAAATGGAGTTAGGAAGGTCAGAATTCACCTGAAGTTAAAACTGGTGAAGAACAAGGTACCTTGGCAGCAAGAGGAAGACTCAGAAAAATGTAGGATCATTACCAAAATGGGTGGGAAATTTTCAGGTCAAAGGCTGGGTGTGTTGGTTTTTGTTTGTTTGGGTGGATCGGGTTGTTTTGTTGTTTGTTTTTTTTTTTAATCCAGGTGCATTCTACCCACTGGATTACTTTTTATCCACATGCTCATTGACAGTTTCAGGAAACCCCAGGCAGCATAGAGAGGCAGAATTTCCCTTTACAGAAGCTGAGCAACTCTTCTCCAACAGATTGCTTCTGTCCCTCTGCCAGGACTTGGTTTTAAAGCCACCTCTATAACGCCATTCAGATGAAAGTCAGATGGCTCCGTAGTTTCTAATACCCTATCTAGAGCCTTATTTGTAAACGGAAATTATACAGACAGCCTTACAGTCCTCCAGTGCAAGGTCACCAAGTAAACACTTGGCTGGCAGTTCTGCAATTTCCTTCAGGACTAGCATGTGACACCATGTAATTTTAGTGACTTACTGATACCTTATTTGTCCCAGACCATTCTCAGCTGGTGGAATTTTCACTGTAGTCTTGAACATCCTTTGCAAGATTACCTTGATATTATTGCTTTTCTGGATCTCCAATTTTTTAATGTATATTTGACCTTATGGGCTTTCCTCTTATTCTGATATTCCATTTCTTTTATGCTGATCTTTTCTGTGTGATATGCTTTTAATTTTCCTAATTTTCTTAATTTTCCTAAAATTCAGGGATTTTTTTAGACAAAACATTTATTCTATCTGAGTTGAGGCACACAGCTTATGAGAGCTTGCAAAGCAGTGTGTCTCTTAGAGTCTCTTGGCAGCTTGTGGGCTCCTTCCTTTCTTCCTTGTGCCTTTAACGTTTTATTTGCTTGTTTTTTTCAGGACGTATGACTCACTTTTACATTGTCCTTTTCCTTCAAATGGAATATATGTGTGCTGAACGTACTTGACTTGGTTTTCAACTACAACAATAAATCTAATTGCTTTGTGGTCAGAACATGAGAGCAGGTCACAAGGTAGCATTTCTCCAATTAGATCATGTTCATCAGACATCTGGAGTCTCTCTTTTTTTTTGTTGTTGTAGACTCTTATGATACCCACACTGACTCCAGTGACAGGGTAAACACCTTACTCAAAAAGAGATGCCCTGTCAGACAACCGCTGAAGAGTCATAATCTAAAACTGAATTTCCCTAAACAGACTTCCAGGGTGAGTTGCTGTCTCTCCCCTTTCAGCTAGGTTGCTAAGAAGTAATCTCAATAAATTCTTTTGAGACTTCCCATCTTCACATCTCAGATCCATTTTCTTTATATAAAGAGTGTCAAGGTTTAGGGCTGGGCTGGCCAGTCAGACTAAATGTCTGTCAGATGTTCTCTGTTAAACCCTGTCCCCTTCACAGAAGAAGAGAATGAGAATAAGTGAGACAGACTTTTGGATTAGAAAAGAAACTAAATCAGGTTTAATGAAACTATAAAAATATTATGAAAATAAAATAATGTAAATAGGAAAATCATAAAATATATAGAAATTTATACGGAACCAATAACAAATCCTCTCCCCACCGCCCAAGTGATGATTAAGTCACCAGAAACTCTGTGGAGCAGGGCACTGGAAAAGTCCCAGACCTGACTCAGCAGCAGGTGGGAGCAGGGTTCAGAAACTAGATTCAGGAACACACAGATCAGAATTGAAGGCAATACACAAATGTGTTAGAAGTTCATAGCAAAAATTAATAACCACCTTTTATTTACAGGCCAGGTGTTTCAGGTGTCTGTGACTGAAGGTAAAGACCAAGCTTCCTTTCTCTATGTTCTGGTTTAACCCCAGCCAGCAATTAAGCACCACTCATCTGCTTGCCCAACTCCCCTTCTCCCTCACAGTGGGATGGGGGAGAGACTCAAAGGAAAAACACAAGAAAGCTCATGGGTTGAGGTAAGAACAGTCTGATGTTCAGCCTGTCCCCAAGTAGTGATCGTACCTCCCAGACAACTGTCCCCACTTTATATACTGAGCATAACATCTTATGGCTTGCAGTATCTCAGTTTGAGTCAGTTGTCCTGGCTATGCCACTAACAGGTGCAGTATGAGAAACCAAAAAAACTCCTTGGCTTGGTGTAAACATTGCTTGGCAACAACTAAAACATCAGTGTGTTATCACATCATTCTCAGCACAAATCCAAAACTTAATCTCATACTAGCTACTATGAGGAAAATTAACTCTAACCCAGGTAAAACCAGAACACTTTCTAAAAAGTACTTATCTAAGTTTGAACCATCTGTCTGTAGCCGATAAATCTGTATGTGCTCTATCACTCCCAACCTCCATCCTTTGGGCTGTACAAGCATGGAAATGTGCCAATCCACAGCAAGAGTACAATGAGAAAAAAGAGCATTTTTCAGCTGCTGCCACAGTGGAGAACTGATCTCAGGAAACTGTGGCCCCAAAGCAATGAGGAAGATCACAGGGCTAGCAAGCAGATGTTAAATGATACTTTTAATCTGCTTCCTAGAAAATTGATGGAGAGGGATGATTGCCCAGACTGCCACTCTGAACATATCTCTGGAAACTTTCCCAGGGTCCTCTCTCAGGAACTTCAGGCAAGCAATACATCCCACAGATGTGCAGCACTGCAGCTTTTCCGTGATATGGCAGGACCACCCTGCCTTCCACCTCAGTAAAGGCGAGGCTTTCAACATAGTAGCTGTCAGCTCTTTTGCATCCTTATTATTGCATGCCTTCTTTGTTTCTGTCTACTCTGT
>NW_010204031.1:0-1988 GCF_000695765.1 Mesitornis unicolor
TATATATATATAATGAGAACCTACCAGAGGAATAAAACAATACTGATATTATCTGTAAATAGGTAGATGCAGGGTCAGTAACATGGCAAGACATACAAGCAATCTGAGTCATGGCTTAACCTAAATGAGTGCATTAGATGTCGTCATGGTACGTGCTCCCTTTCCTAACTCCTGGTTACATGCAGAGCAGCACTTTTCTGGGGTGGAGAGGACACATGTGCACATAGGAGATGGGAGTGAGAGGTGCTATGTGGCTCTCCTGAAGATGTGACAGGGAGCAGACTACCAGAAACATTAAGCAACTATGTTGCTCACTCCCCTTCCTCAGCAGGCCCAAGCTTCTGGTTACTTGTCCATCTTCCTGCTCTCCCTACAAAGAAGCTTTCAGGTGAAAAGCTCTTCTGATTTGCAATAGAAATTTGTTGACCTGGTAGGTATGGTCTGTCACATGCACTAATTTCAGCTGTAAGAGGTACGGTTTGATTGTAAGCTGTCACACCTGTAACTGCCAGCAGAAGAAAAAATGACACACTAACAGGCTGGTCACTGAAACAGACTCAATAACTTAGAGACATGTTTATCAACACAGCTGGATTTCATATTAACTATAATACACCTATGCCTTGGTGTATTATAAAATTATACAAGCAGAACTATAGATCCCAAGTTTAGCTCACCTGCGGCAAAAGGCTGGCACTTAACTATTTTCTTTACCAGCAAATCATGACATGATGATTTTTTTTCCTCAACAGAAACATACAGGATGACAGAACACTGGAAAGCTTTTCTAACAGGCAGTCGACTGCCTGCTTATCAAGGCTGCTCTATTGCCTTAGCACCCATCGCTTTCCCATGCTGTTAGCCCTAGGTCGCCAAACTGCACTGTGCTGCACCTCCCCGCATACCAAAGGATGCTGTCCATTAAAGCTGTGTTTTCCATACTACAGAGGAGAACCTCATGCAAACCCATGCTAGCCATGGCTCACCCCTGGAAGCAAGCTCCAATTCAGCAGACATTGCACTTTGGCATTAAAGGTTCTCTAGTTCCTAAACTTCTGGCAACACAAAGGAGAGAAACACCTCTGTGCTGAGCAGGAGGGCAGCAATCCCACACCTCAGCCACTGATGGTCCCCATACAGTGCAGAACAGCTGTACAAGGGGTATTTCTACAAGAGCATATGCTTTCACAATGACAACAGGGTGACAGATCCCATTACTGATACTGATGTAAATTCATTTGTGCTCAACATAAAAAGGGAAAGTTTAGAGACACAGCTCAGCAAGTGCAGTGGCCATTCCCAACAGAATGAATATGGTGAGTGAAGCACCCATACCAGGAGTACCAGTCCTGGGCCTTCGCTGGCGCATGGGAGCTGGGGCAATGCAACTCATTTATTCTGACGCCACTCGCAGAACGACAGCATGACAGGGGTTGGAAGGGACCTCTGGAGATCATCCAGTCCAACTCCCTGCCAGAGCAGGATCACCCAGAGAAGATCACATGGCAACACATCCAGGCAGGTTTTGAATGTCTCCAGGGAAGGAGACTCCACAACCCCTCTGGGCACCCTTGGTCCAGTGCTCTGGTACCCTCACAGGAAAGAAGTTTTTCCTTATGTTTAAGTTGACCCTCCTGTGCTCCAGTTTGTGACCGCTGCCCCTTGTCCTGTCACTGGGCACAGCCAAGAAGAGTCTGGTCCCATCCTCCTGACCCCTACCTTTTAAATATTGATAAGCATTAATGAGACCCACCCCCACCTCAGTCTTCTCCAGGCTAAACAGCCCCAGCTCTCTCAGCCTTTCCACATATGGGAGATGCTCCAGTCCCCTCATCATCTCAGTGGCTCTATGCTGGGCTCTCTCCAGTCGCTCCTTGTCCTTTCTGAACTGGGGAGCCCAGTACTGGGCGCAGTGTTCCCCATGTGGCCTCACCAGGGCAGAACTTAGTGGCACATAGAGTGCCACTATGGGTGGATACAGACTGTTC
>NW_010204032.1:0-10476 GCF_000695765.1 Mesitornis unicolor
CTATGTTCGGCTCGGCCGTGCTTCCTGGCGCCTCGTCGCCGTTACAGGGCGCCGCCGCTAGGCTCCTTGGGAAATGGAGTCCATGGCCGGGGTCACCGGCACCGTGACCGGCTACAGCACCGGAGAACACCGGCACCACCAACCCATCACTTACGTGGCGGGGGGGGGGGTGCAAGCCCACGCTCACCTGCACACAGGGGTGCAAGGAACCAGAATACACAAATTCCCTCCCCTTCTTCCCAACCCTAAGGGCTCCTCGAAAAGGATTTCAATGAGAAAAAGCTTAATTAGCTTTAATTAACTGAAGCTGAGATTAACAATGAGCAGGGCTTTCCGGTGGGTGAGGGATGGTTTCAAAGACACCCACACCCCCAGCTGCTTTTTCCTTGGGGATTTCTGTGAAGCAAAGGCAGGGCTTTGCACTGTGCTAAATTAAACTGGGGAAGAATGGGATTAAGGGAGACCCAGCCAGGAATTCCCACTTCCCAACTTCTAAGAAATATGACCCCAATATTGAGGAATAATAGGATATCATGGCTTTTTCACTCCTTTTCTCCCTCCTCCTTTCTCCTGGGTAAGACCTGGAAGAGGAACATGCGCTTTTCCTTTGGGAAAGGCTGAGGAAAAGCTGAATCCCTGAGGAACCCCTTCATAGAGGGATATAATTTTTTCCTCCTGCGCCTTGAAAGATGTCCCCTTGTGCTCCCTCTGTGTCCCATGAAAGTGTCTGACCCCTCTCCCAGCTGGATGATTCCCAGCTTTCCTACCTGCAAATTCCCTCACCCCCAAGCAACTCCAGCCCTGGTGCTATTTTCCCCTCCACGATGCAGGATCTGATCTCACATGTGGAGCCAGGGGTGAAGCATTGAAGGTCATCCTCCATGTCAGCTAATCCTTCATCTGCCCTGCAAAGAGCATCACTTCTTTCATCCTCTGGGACACACCAAGGTTTGGCAAGAAGAAAGCTCATGTTGATGTTTCCTGCATGTCCCACTCCACCTGCACCGGCTCACCCCAGGAAGATAGATCACAACCACTCCACATCCAGCTGCATCCATGCTTCCAGCTCATCGCATGGTAAAAATTAGAGAATAGAAAGGTTTGAGTTGAAAGGGTCCTTTAAAGGTCATCCAGCCCAACTTCCCCTGCTGTGGGCAGGGACATCTTCCACTAGATCAGTCTGCTCAAAGCCACATCCAGCCTACCCTGAACACTTCCAGCTATCCATCAGATGAGCAAAGGAAGTGCAAAAGGCCAAGGAAGATCTTCCAGGTGCCAGTGGGAGAATAACAGCTTCCTGCTGCATCCTGCAAACTTCGGAGATTAATTAAGGGTAAGCCCTGTTTCAGTCGAGGAATCGCTTGGAGGCGGCACAGCTGCTGAATTACCACAGTGCTGGATTTAAATATGGTAATTCTGGAGCTAATTACCAAAGTAACGTTAGGGCATGAGGGAAGATCACAGAGCAGAGGTGTAAACTTGCAGTGACCGAATGGGATGGAGCAGGACTCTTGTTACTGAAGTATCACCCAGGCTTTTGATATTATCTAGCAAGATCTTACGAGTTAAGGATGAAAGGCTGGAGGAGACCCATTAAGTCAACTGGGCAGGTCTTCTGCGTGACACAAACCAGAAGACAACCTTGCAAGCAGGCAGGATAAAGCTTGGGTGATTCCATCACCGCTGGAGAATCGCAGGTTCGTCTGATGCGTTGTTTCCATAACGAAGCTTCTTCATGGGTGAGCTCTTTCTCTCAAACTATTCTGATTTTGGCTCCAGCCTCACTCCCCACTTCTCCCAGGAAAGTGGGGCAGATGGGCACAAGCTTCCTGGATGCAGCCTATCCACGTGTGGAAGCCGGCTCATGATGCTGCAGCCAAGCTCCAGGATCTCAGGTGAGACACACCAGCTCTAAGCATCCCTCTCCCACTTGGATTTCACTTCTGATGCTCTTTTTGATGCTTTTAGGTAGACGCCACAGCAGCAGTGAGCCCTTTTCCAGGTGGTGTCCTGCAGTACAGCCTGTGCCTTCCTCTATGTGTGATTTCAGCTGGCTAAAATCCTTTTTGTCCCAAGCAGTCCAGCTTCCATCAGTTTCCACAGGGTTTGGGGGTTGCAGCCTCTTGGCAATGAGAGAGTTGTCCAAATGGAATAGGAGTGAGAGATGGCCGTGGCTTTTACTAGAACCTCTTGCTAACAGGTGATTTCTCATCTGATGGGGACAGACTTTCTAGTAGGGCCTGTAGTGATAGGACAAGAGGTAATGCTTTTAAACTAAAAGAGGGCAGATTTGGGCTAGATATAGGGAAGAAATATTTTACAATGAGGATGGTGAGACACTGACACAGGTGGTCCAGAGAGGTTGTAGATGCCCCATCCCTGGAAACGTTCAAGATCAGGTTGGATGGGGCTTTGAGCAACCTGATCGAGGTGAAGATGTCCCCAGTCATTGCATGGGGGTTGGACTGGATGACCTTCAAAGGTCCCTTCCACCTCAAACCACTTGATGTTAATATGATCATACGAAATAGGAGCTAGGAGCAGTTCAAACGAAAAATTTCTGACTTGGGTTGGGACAGCAACGAACTGCAGCTCTTGCAGACTCTTGGTTCATGGGTCAGGAGGATCTGCTGCACAAGGACGTCCTTGCCATCATCACTTTACATGTGGCCCTGCCAAGTCCAGACCTCTTGAAGGAGGGAGATGAGGGAAAAGGCCGTGCATGGCTGGAAGCTGCAACTGCTCCACAGCATTGTTTGAGGATCCTCTGAGAGCAGAGTCCTGGCTGGGTGGTTGAGAGTTGCACTGGAAGTCAAGACACTGGGAAAGGTGCCACCAGAGGTCCAGCATGTCCCTCCTGCTGTGTACCTGGCTTGGGGTCTCCTAAGAAGGAGGTGCAGAGAATTGGGCAGGGGGCAGTCAAAGGGACCTGACTTCACTGGAGTGAATGGGAGAGAGGCATATGCTGGTCCATCCATCCCCTGGACAGAGAATAATGTGGCTATGAGCCACCTCCCAGTGCTCCCTTGAACGCGTCTAAGCTGACTGTGGCCAAAATGAGCGGCTCTGGAGCAAGTTTGGGCTGAGACGTGCTCTGAAGCATGAGGCAGACATCCCTCAGGGCCTGGCTGCTCAGGCACGTCGCAGGACTGCAGGGAAGTGAGATCTTGCACCCGTTTCGGTCCAAGGGTTGATGTCAAAGCTGGCTGGACTCCAAGGGGAACAACTGTCAAGGTGAACAACGCTCAAAAGAACCAGGTATTACTTGAGTAATTTACTGAATTGAATGGAATTTGTCTTCTATTGATTAGACATTACTTTCAGATGGGCTTAAGTATAATCCCCTCAAGGCCAACGAAGCGTGTCTGCAGAGGAGATGTATCATTTACACTAAATCACCGGAAAAAAGGCCAAACAGATCCAAACCCCTTCCCCCTCTCCTTGCCCAGCTCCAAGGCAGGTGATGTTTGGTTTTGAATTAGGGAAGGGCTTTGTTCCCAGGCAAAAGTTTCATCTCCGAAATTAGGCTGACTCCAGCTATGTGCAAAGGTTGTTGGCACTCTGGACTCCAACTGCTCTGGAGATGTTCTCATAATTTGCTTTTGATGAATATTTCAGTGCTGCCAATAGCCCTGGAGACTGTGAGCTCCTGTCTCAGCCCAGAGCTCACCTGTTTTGCAGGAACCTTTTATTTTTTACTTACAAAATGAGAAACAAGCCCAAAAAAGGAGAAGAAAGAGTGAACAACATTGGTGATAATCAATCTGGGGACATCAAAGTTGATTAGTAACCAAAAATCTGGGTTTGGGGGACTGCTATAACATCTCCCTGGAGCCTTCTCATCTTCAGGCTGAACAGCCCCAGCTCTCTCAGCCTTTCTTCATAGGTGAGGTGTTCCATCCCTTTGATCATCTTCATGGCCTCCTCTGGACCCGCTCCAACAGCTCAACGTCCTTCTTGTGCTGAGAGCCTCAGAACTGGACACAGAACTGCAGGTGGGGTCTCACCAGAGCAGAGTAGAGGGGCAGAATCCCCTCCCTGGCCCTGCTGGCCACACTTCTGATGTAGCCCAGGATGCGGTTGGCCTTCTGGGCTGTGAGCACGCATTTTTGGCTCATGTCCAGTGCCCCCAAGTCCTTTTCCCTGGGACTGCTCTTAATCACATCAGCCCCCAGCCTGTATTGATAATGAAGATTGCCCCTACCCAGGTGCAGAACCTTGTACTTGACCTTGTTGAAGGTGGAGAGGTTCACCTGGGCTCACTTCTCCAGCCCATGAGGGGGAAGGAGTTGTGCGTGCTGTGTGGGGTGGTGCACCTGAGAACCTTGAGGTGATGTTTGCATGGTGAAGGGTTGACGAAGCAGAATAAACTAGACTAGACAAGAACAGTGCACTTGGAAGGGACCTACAGTAATCATCTAGTCCAACTGCCTGACCACTTCAGGGATGACCAAAAGTTAAAGTATGTTATTAAGGGCATTGTCCAAATGCCTCTAAAATGCTGACAGGCTTAGGACATTGACCACCTCTCTAGGAAGCCTTTTCCTGTGTTTGACCACCTTCTTGTTAAATAAATGTTTCCTAGTGTCAAGTCTGAACCTTCCCGATGCAGCTTTGACTCATTATCACGAATCTTGTCACTGGATCCCAGGGAGAAGAGCTCAGCACTTCCCTCTCCATGTCCCCTCCTCAGGAAGCTGCAGAGAGCAATGAGGTCACCCCTCAGCCTGCTTCTCTCCAAACCAGACAAACCCAGTGTCCTCAACTACTCCTCTAGGACATGCTTTCCAGCCCTTTCACTGGTTTTGTTGTCCTTCCATGGATGCCTTCAAGCACTTTAACCTCCTTTTTGAATTGTGGAGCCCAGAATCGCACGCAGTTCTCAAGGTGAGGCCACATCAATGCTGAATGTAGTGGGATAATCACCTCTCTTGACCAGCTGGTCAAATGCTCTGTTTGATGCACCCCAGGATGCGGTTTGTCCTCTTGGTGCCAGGGCACACTGCTGACTCTTTTTGAGCTGCTGCTGACCATCACTCACAGATCCCTCTCTGCAGGGCTGCTTTTCAGCCACTCCTCTTCCAACCTATACTTATGTCTTGCTCTGTCCCAGGTGCAGAATCCAGCATTTGTTCTTGTTAAATTTCACACCATTGATGGTTGCCCAGTGCTTCAATCTGTCTAGATCTCTCTGCAAGGCTTCTTGTCTCTTAAGAGAGTCAACAGCACCTACCAGTTCCATAACATCAGCAAATTTACTCATTTAACTCCTGCATCCAGATCGTTGTTAAAAATCTTGACCAGAACTGGCTCTAGAATGGAGCACTGAGGAACACCACTGATGACTGATTGCCAACCAGATGTAGTCCCATTCACTGCAACCCTTTGAGCTCTGCCCTTCAGCCATTTCTTCACCTGGCGTACCATATACCCGCTCATCTCACTGTTGGACAACTTGTCCAGAAAGATTCTGTGATAGAATATCACAGAAGAAGATATCTCGGAAAACTACATTTACCACCTTCCCTTCACCCACAAGATGGGTGACCTTATTGGGAAAAGATAGCAGATTAAACAGGACTTTTCCTTAGTGAGCCCATATTGACTGTGCCTGATAACTGCATTGTCCTTTAATTGCCTTTCAGTAGTACGCAGTAGGATCTTCTTAATTTTTCCAAGTACTGAGGTTAGGCTAACAGGTCTCTAGTTTCCTGAGTCTCCCATCATTCCCTTTTAATAAATTGAAATAACGTTGGCCCGCTTCCAATCAGTGAGGACCTCTCCAGACTCCCAAGACCTGCCCAAATGCAGCAAAAGAGAGAGTTTTGCAGGTTGTTTGCTGTGCGAGCAGTGGTTGTGGATGAGGAAGATGAGGTGAGGTAAGAAGGGTATCTGTGCTTCTGTGTTGGTGGGTGCTGGAGTGCCTGGCAGGCAACAAGCACACTGGTCTGGGCTGGAAGTGCCAGTGGACACAGAACTGCCTCTCAGAAATTGGAGTTGTGTAACTGCATGTACATAAGTTCATGAGGAAAGATGGTTTGGACACACAAACACTGAGGGAGCAACCTGATTTCCTTGCAATGGACATAGAGGAATCTCCTGGAGTTCAACAAGGGGAGATGCAAAGACCTCTCTGTGGGGAGGGAATGCACAGATAGCAGGAATTGTTGAGGGCAAATTGGAGAGACAGCAGTTTAGCACAGAAGGTCCTTGTGGTCCTGGTGGAGAACAAATGGACCAAGAGGTGGAAATGTACCATTGAGGCAAAACAAGCCAGCACTCTCCAGAGCAGCATTCAGAAAAATGTTGCTAGCGGATTGGATTGCTCACTCTTTAGCACTAAGGAGGACTCATGAGTCTGGTTCAGGGTGCCTCAGAGGAAGAAGGACATGGAATTAGTGGAGTGAGCTGAGTACAGGGCCATCAAAACACTAAAGATGGGTGGTTTTTAGACCAAGGGACAAGGATGTGCAGGGGAGATGTCAGCAAGTTGTGTTAATCCTGGACGGGAGGCAACAAGGACAGAGAAATCAGACTCTTCTCATTGGTGCCCACAGGAAGAGCAAGGAGGAATGCAGAAAGCTTAAAAGATGTGGCATTTCCTTATAAGAAAAGGAAACACTTTTTCAGTTCTTCAGTGAAAAACTTCCATTCTACTCTGTGATGTTGTTGTTACTACAGACAACCTTCCCACGAGAAGTCCTGTGGCCCTTTTCCACCCACCTTGAAAGGCTGTTGAGCCCTGGCTTTGTGCTGGATGATGTTGGAAAAAAAAGGAAGAGGAGGCATCTGAAGCTGGGATGCAGGATAACTTTATTGAGGTAAAAGAGTGAAAAGGTTCTTTGTAGGAGATAGATCTTTTATGATCGTCAAGGTCCTTATACAGTGTGGTGGGAGCAGCACATTGGAGGTCCACAGTAGTATTTGTCTTGTGAGAAAGTGGTTGGAGAGGAGAGTAGTGGTGATAGCAGAAGGGATGATGCCAAGAAGGAAAGTGGAGAAGAGGAGGATGTCCTTTTTTTGAGGCTGGCTGGGATGGACCCCTTCACTGCTTGGTTGTTGCATAGAGATGAGCAGCCCTGGACAGCAAGGACACGTGCCAGACATGGCCTAGAGGTGCATCTCCTCCATCCATGGCACGGCTTCCAAGGTGTGAACTGTTGGTCTCATGGATGGTGACAAGGGCTCTTAGCAGATGTAGCAGCCCCTTCTGCCACCAAAGCAGCCCAGGCCTCCCAAGCCGTAGCCATAGCCGTAGCCAGAGCCATAGCCACAGCACCGCGACAGGCACTCCCTGGGCACTGAGGACGTTGCCCACGGCAGCGGATGAGGAGGATCCGACAGCGGTGCTCTGGGGGAAGGAGCTGAGGATGGGTCCTGGCAGGGTGACCAGCACAACAGGAGGCTGGATGACAACGCGGGAGTCCTGGCACTGCCTGACACAGGGCTCGTTGCAGCTGTTAGCCAGCGGGGTGGGTCCGCAGGGGTTGCAGAGGTTGTTGCAGGCCATGTGTGTGGTGTGGAGGTGCCCTGGAAGAGAGGGTGTTGAGAAAGCGGAGGGACGTGGGGGTATGTGGGGTGGTTTTACAGGAGAAGGAGGGAGTAGGGAGGCATGGTGTGGGTCTGTGGGGAGCATGGTGATGGGGAGACATCAGGACTTCTGAGGTTGGGGACAGAGCATGCTGGAAGAGAGGGGCCAGAAAGAGCAGGAGAAAGAGAGGAAGGGGATTCAGGCTCACCTTGTTGATGACACAGGAGAAGGCGTCAGGAGAAGTGTGTGAGGGAGACAGGCGCTGGTCTGGGTTTTTATGCTGGTCCCTGAGGGGCGGGACAGCCTTTGTGCATGACGGCATTTTTCAGCAAGTGTCTGTTGCCTGCTGGAGCCTGGCGAGTACTGAGGAGGGGTGTGTTTTCCTTCCCGCACTGCTGCAATTTCATGTTATTTTCTTGAGGACGTGTCCACTTGACCTTGCCGGCAGTTTTTAAGTGAGATTATTAGATGACAAATACTTGGTGTTGCTGGTGTGTGACAGGGCACTGAGCAGACACAACAAAAGCGTATGAGAGGTGCCATGTCATCAATGGGGTCATGGCGAGTGCACTCATGTGGTGTTGGGTTTGGGTGCGTTATGTAGAGGGGCCACATTTCTCTGGAGCCCTGCAAGCCCTTTCTTGCCTTTGCACATTTGCCATTCATGAGGCACTGCCTCTTCCATCACGTTCACTCCCTGTCCCCCTTGCTACAAGCTCACACTCTGCCTGTTGTTAGGCCTGGCCTTTGCTGTCAGGTGTGTTCTCTCGGTGTCCTGGTGACACTCTTGTTGTGAGGCATTATCTGGGAGAAAAGGGGCTGCCTGTTTGTGCTTGTGCCCTGCTATGGCCATTCCTATAGGAGTCAGTGCAAACAGGCAGAGAAGGGCTGTTTGCAAGAGCCGGCCGTTGTCCTGGCAGCCCTGATTCAGAGCTCACAAGCCCTGCAGTTTTGGGGGGCCTGCCATGCTTCCCAAAGGCTCATGTTGGCTCCATCGTAGCACTGCCCTTAGCTGGAGTTGACACATTTTTAGACTGGGCTTGGGTGTTACACAGGGGTTGATGTGGACCTCCTCGCAAGGGCAGGTAGGAGCAGCAAGTGGAGAATGTGATGAGCCAAGAGCTTTGGGGTCTTTACTTGAAGTGAGTGCTGAGGGATGAGGCCACTTCTCTGCACAGTGTTTGACAGGTAGAAACATAGAATCGTTTGGCTGAAATAGACCTTTACGTTCATGAAGTCCAACCGTAACCCAGCTCTCCCAAATATTCTGCTAAACCATGTCCCTTTAGTACCGCATCAATGCACCTTCTGAACACCTCCAAGGATGGTGATTCAACCACCTCCCTGGGAACCCTATTCCAGTATTTAATCACCCTCTCAGTGAAATAGTTTTTTCTATTGTCCAACCTAGTCCTCCCCTGGTGCAACCTTTAGGCTTTTTCCTCTTGTCCTATCACCTGTCATCAGGGAGAAGAGACCCACCCCCACCTCACTACACTTTCCTTTCAGGAGCTGTAGAGGGTGATAAGGTCTCCCCTCAGCCTCCTCCTCTCCAGGCTACAAAAACTCAGTTCTCTCAGCTGCTCCTCGTAAGTCCTATGCTTCAGACCCTTCACCAGCTTCATCGCCCTTCTCTGCACCCACTCCAGCCCTTCTTACTTGTAAGAAAGGTCTTAAAACTGAACACAGTACTCACGATGCAGCCTTACTAGTGCGGAGTACAGGGGGTCGATCACTTCCCTCCTCCTGCTAGTTACAGTATTTCTAACGCAGGCCAGGATGCTATTGGCCTTCTTGGCCACCTAGGCACACTGCTGGGTCATGTTCAGCTGCTGTCCATCAACACCCTCAGGTTCTTTTATCTCCAGGCTGCTTTTCAGCCACTCATCCCAAACCTGTAATGTTGCACGGGTTGTTGTGACACAAGTGCAGGATGAGAAACTTGGACGTGTTGAACTTCAAGCAGTTGGCCTCGGCCCATCTGTCCAGCCTGTCCAAGTAAAAAAATGCATAGCTTTTCCCTCATCCAGTAAGCGGATCAACTCGTCATAGAAAGAGATCAGGTTCATCAAGTGGGAATTATCTTGTGGGTGCTCACTGCAAGGGCAATGGGGTCATGGAGAAAGCTGAAAAGATGTGCCGTTTCCTTGGAGGAGAAAGCAACTCTTTTTCAGTGTGAAGCTGGCCAAAGAGTGGAAGCGGTTGCACAGAGGGGTGTTGGAGTCTCCATCCTTGGAGATAAAGAAAACTTGACTGGACATGGTAGTGGACAGCCTGACTCTGCTTGAAATGATTGGGTCGGACCAAATGATCCCCAGAGATTCCTTGCACACTGAATGGTTTTGTTTGCTATGATTCTCCTTACTCTAATGGCCAGAGAGTTGTCCTGTGGAAAAGAGTTGATCAAGCGAGGGGAGCTGTGATCAGAGCCATGGACAAAAGTGTATTAACGTGTCCAAGCCTTTGTTTGGTCCAGGGAAGAGCTCTTTTCAAGGGCCAGAAGCCCCCGCATGCTGCCCTGTGTTGTGGTGGTGCTTTTGCTGTGTATGTACTACCTAAGAGAGCTTCTGTGGCCGTTTTTCACCCAACCTGATGACCTGTTGAGGTCTGGCTTTGTGCTGGGTGAGGTTGGAAGAGCCAAGGGAGAAGAAAGAAGAAGAGGGTTCTGAGGCTGGGATGCAGGAGAACTTTATTGAGGAAATAATGTGAAAAGGCAGGAGCACCACGAGGAAGTGAAGAAATCTGAGGTACAAGTAGGGCCATGTTGAGCTGAGGTCCCTTGTGTGAGATAGATTGTATCAGAGCACTGAGGTCTTCATGCCGTGGTAGTCAAGGTGGTTGACGAGGGCTCTTAGCAGGTGTAGCAGCCCCTTCTGCCACCAAAGCAACCCAGGCCTCCCAAGCCGTAGCCATAGCCAGAGCCGTAGCCAGAGCCAGAGGCAAAG
>NW_010204032.1:10524-18851 GCF_000695765.1 Mesitornis unicolor
AGGAGTATCCGACAGTGGTGCTCTGGGGGAAGGAGCTGAGGATGGGTCCTGGCAGGGTGACCAGCACAGCAGGAGGCTGGATGACGGCGCGGGAGTACTGGCATTGCCTGACACAGGGCTCGTTGCAGCTGTTAGCCAGCGGGGTGGGTCCGCAGGGGCGGCAGATGTCATAGCAGGCCATGTGTGTGGTGTGGAGGGGCACTGGAAGAGAGGGTGTTAAAAAAATGGAGGGGTGTGGGGGTGCGAGGGGTGGTGTTACAGGAGAAGGAAGGCGTGGGGTGGCATGGAGCTTGACTGTGGGGAGCATGGTGATAGGGAAGTGTCAGAGCTGCTGAGGCTGGAGACTGAGCATGCTGGAGGAGAGGGACGTGGTAGGATACGAGAAGGAAGGAAAGGGGTTTCAGGCTCACCTTGTTGATGGCAGAGGAGAAGGCGTCAGGAGAAGTGTGTGAGGGAGACAAGCACTGGTCTGGGTTTTTATGCTGATCCCCAAGGGGCGGAACAGCCTTTGCACTTGACAGCATATTTTCATCAAGCGTATGTTGCCTGCCAAATCCTGGCGAGTAATGAGGTGTGTTGTGTTTTCTTTCCACAATTCTGCAATTTCATGTACTTTTCTTCAGGACGTGTCCACTTGGCTCTGGCGGCAGCTTTTAAGTGAGAGAATTAGAGGGCAAAGGCTTGGTATTGATGGCAAGTGGCAGGGCATTTGGGAGACGCGACCAAAGCATAGGACAGGTGGGGTGTTGTCAGTGAGGTCATGACGTGGTGTTTGCTTAGTGTGCTTTTGGGTGCCTTGTGAGGAGGTGCCTCAATTCCTCACAACCCTGGAAGGAGATCTGTTCTTTCAAGTAACAAACAACAGGACTAGAAGACATGGCCTAATTTGCACCTTAGATAGTTCACATTTGCTATTACAAAGAATATTTTCACCATCAGTGTCATCGAAGTTGGGATTAAAAAAACCTCTTAACACCAATGTAGTACTAAGAAGTAGGCCTTCTTTATTCAACTTCGGGTGCAAGTGACATTTTTTATTCCATCCTTGCTCGTACAACTACTGGCACTTTTCTTGGCATATTTATACTCAAAAGTTTCATGATTGCAGCAATCAATGCAAATATCATTATAATAAATTTAAATTTCTGCTGAATCACTCTCAGATCAAATTGCGCTTGCGTACAAAGGATCCTTTTATGGTGTCTGGTGGTCCCTCCTGGTTCTGAAGAGGCACTCTTACTTCTCTTTCCATGAACTCTGAGTCTTTCTCCCATATATGGTCTTTCCTGGCCCTGTAACATTTCCTCAGCTTCCTTATCTTAGTCTCAGCCGGTGTTCTGCTGGTTTATCTGTATTCCTTTAGAAACTACTAGGATGTATCTGTACTAGGATGTATCAGTGTACTAGGATGTATCAGTCACAGTTACAAAAATCATGTCCTTGAGTAAGTTCTTACAACAATTCCCCTCCTTTTTGTGTTCATACATCCTTAGGCCTATGAGCCTAAAACCATCCTCTAGTACCTTTGAGATATACAGAGTGGCATGAATTGAAGAACTCAGCAAGATCTAAAAAGCAAGAGCACTCCTAGCATTAAATGTGTTTTACAAAGTAAGTACCGTTTTCTGACTTGAAATTTTCTAAAGACTGGCTAAAGTAGTACGTCCATAAACCAACAAATAATTTGCCTACAGTATTATAAAGTACAAACGCATTAATCTGTACAATAAACCCAGCGGCTCTGCAGTATGTAGCTGTTACACACACACTTACGCAGACATGGAATGAAACTTAGCGAGACGACACTTCTAGTTTGGCATTTTGTCTTACTTCATCAGATGAGTATGCCTTCATTACCTTTCTGGCTTTGTTGCTGTGACAGGAGAAGCTTCTGGCCATTCTGAGAGGGTGTCAACTGATACCAAAAGGTATCTGTAGCCATTTTGTCTTGGTAATTCAGAAAATCAATTTGCCAACAATCTCCAGGGGAATTTCCTCACCTAGTGGTTCCAAGGAGTGGTCTTTCTTTCTATTTGGGACTTATTCTTTAAACAAGCGGGACATTTTGCCATTACAGATTTAACATTCCCAGTCATCCTTACACATATAATTGATTCTTGTAGACTAGAAATCCAAACTTCACTACCTTATGTCTCTGTTCTACAATCTCAGTTCTTATCTGTGGTGGAACAATGACTTGCTTTGCTGGTGCTATTAACCAACCTTCCCTAGTTATGGTTGCTTTTAACAGTAATGCCAATTGTCAATCTGCCTCACTATAATTAGGTTTCAGAATTGGGAGCTTTACCTGTTTTACTGGTACCGACGCAAGGATGATTCTTTCTGCACCTCTTCAGCAGTTTTATCAGCCAGTCAATTAGGTACGTTTACTGCGGCTTGTCAGTTAAGAGTTCACTTTTTAGATCTTGTCTGCTCAAATACATATGTTCAGTAGCCTGCAGCAATCACGGTACAAGGATTCAGAGTCCCTTACCTCCAAGTTCAAGAATATTGCTGGGTTGATCGCTGTAGTAATTTTAATTTTCACATCTTCCTGTTCCAACAGGATAACTTGGTAATTGAGCGTGTAGCTTGGGACAGCCAATCTCCCCCATTTTGCTATTCTCCAGTTGCTTGCAAAACTATCCAACAGCTCTCCTCCATGCTCCCAATGAGACAGCAAACCCCAGGCAAGGTGTGGCCACTCATGCCCAAACAACTCAAAAGGGTTGGACAGATTGGGCAGTCTCAATGCAGCTGCTGACACCAAGGCATTTTTTTAAATTATTTTTTATTTCTTAAAGGCTACTTGGCATTCAAGGGTCCATAGTAGGTGGTGCTCATTTGATGCCTTCAAAGTTTAACAAAGGGGTATCCCATAGTTGAGAATCCACAGTCTGTACCATCCGACCATGCCCAGAGATGCTTTTACCTCTCGTGCAGTTCTTGGTTCTGTCACCTTATTCAGTGACGACAGGAATGTAAAGCGTGGGAAAAGTCTTCCTAGGGAAGTGGTGCAGTCTGCGTTCCTGGACGTACTTAGAAGACATGCACATGTGGTGCTTAGGGACATCGTTTAGTGGTGGAGTTGGCAGTGCTAGGCTAACGGTTGGACTCCAAGACCTTAAAGGTCTTTTCCAAGCCAAACTATTCAATACTTCCATAATAGTAAGTGCTATAATGAGGAAGTTTTATCAGAGGCATGGGTAGAAGTGTATTACCATGCCAAAGCAATAGTTTCAGGCAGGCAAGGGCTCATTTCTAGGGATTGCCCATGCAGCTCTGTGGTGGTGGATATTTTACTGGGAACATACCTCCTAAGAGAGATCCAGTGGCCGCATTCCACCTACCCAATGACCTCTTCAGCCCTGGTTTTTGTGCTGGGTGAGGTTGGAAGAAGCTGAGAGATGAAAGGAAGAGGAGGCTTTTTAGGCTTGGATGCAGGAGAACTTTATTGAGGCTAAAAAAGAGTGAAAAGGCAGGAGCACCAACGGGAAGACGGGTGGTCTGAGATGTAAGAAGGGTGACATTCAGCTTAGGTGTCTTGTGTGAGATAGATCTTGTATGAGCACTGAGGTCTTCCTACTTCATGCTGAGAGAAGTGTTCCTGAGGTCCCCAGTCATCTTTGTCTTGTGAGAAAGTGGTTGCAGTGGAGAGTAGAGGCCATAGCCGCAGGGGGGATTCCAAGAAGGAAGTGTGAGAAGAGGAGGTGGTCCATGTTTGCAGGCAGGCTGGGCTGGTCCCTTTCTCTGCTTGCTTGGTGCCTTGAGAGGAGGAGCCTTGGACAGCCAGCCCAGTGCCAGCCATGGCCTAGCGGTGCATCTCCAGAATCCATGGCATGGCTTCCAGGGTGTGGACTGTTGGTGTCACAGGTGGCGGTGAGGGCTTTTAGCAGGTGTAGCATCCACCCCTTCTGCCACCAAAGCAGCCCAGGCCTCCCAAGCCGTAGCCGTAGCCAGAGCCATAGCCAAAGCCAAAACCTCCGTTGGCGACAGGCACTCCCCGGGCCCTGAGGGCGTTGCCCACGGCAGCAGATGAGGAGGATCCGACAGTGGTGCTCTGGGGGAAGGAGCTGAGGATGGGTCCTGGCAGGGTGACTGGGTGGCGACGGGGGAGTCCTGGCACTGCCTGACACAGGGCTCGTTGCAGCTGTTAGCCAGCGGGGTGGGTCCGCAGGTGTTGCAGAGGTTGTTGCAGGCCATGTGTGTGGTGTGGAGGGGCCCTGGAAGAGAGGGTGTTGAGAAAGTGGAGAGACATGAGCTGTGAGGGGTGGTGTTGCTGAAGTAGGAGGGAGTAGGGTGGCATGGTGTGGGTCTGTGAGGAGCATGGTGATGGGGAGGTGTCAGGGCTGCTGAGGCTGGGGAATGAGCATGCTGGAAGAGAGGGGTCAGGGGAGGCAGGAGAAGGAGAGAAAGGGATTTCAGGCTCACCTTATTGATGGCAGAGGAGAAGGCGTCAGGAGAAGTGTGTGAGGGAGAGAGGCGCTGGTCTGGGTTTTTATGCTGGTCCCCAAGGGGCGGGACAGCCTTTGCGCATGACGGCATTTTTCATCAAGCGTCTGTTGCCTGCCAGATCCTGGCGAGTACCAAGGAGGGGTGTGTTTTCCTTCCCGCAATGTTGCAATTTCATGTTATTTTCTTGAGGACGTGTCCACTTGACCTTGCCAGCAGCTTTTAAGTGAGCTTATTAGTGGACAAAGTCTTGGTGTTGTTGGTGCGTGACAGTTCACCGGGGAGACACGACCAAAGCGTATGGGAGGTGAGGTGTCGTCAGTGAGGTCATGGAATGGCACTCGTGTAGTGTGGTTTTTGGGTACATTGTGTAGAGGGGCAGAAATTTTTTGCAACTTTGCAAGTCTTTTTTTGGCTTTCCACATTTGCAAGGCATGACGCGCTTCCCTTTCCTTCTCGTTTGTTCCCTGCCTGCCTTCCCGTCAGCTCACTAAGCCTGTGGTTTGGCCAGGCCTTTGCCATGGGATGTGTGCAGGCTCTCCAGAGCGGTCTGGAGAGGCTGGATTGATGGGCCAAGGCCAGTTGTAGAAGGTTCAACAAGGCTTAGCCCCAGGTTCTGAACTTGGGTCCCAAGAAGCACACACAATGCTAGAGGGTCGGGAAAAGTGTCTGCAGAGCTGGCAGGAGAAAAGGACCTGGGGGTGTTGGTGAACAGCCAGCTGAATATGAGCTGGTAGTGTGCCCATGTGGCCACGGTGACCAAGAGCATCCTGGCTTGTATCTGCATCAGTGTGGCCAGCAGGACTAGGGAAGTGATTGTCCCCCTGGACTGGGCACTGGTGAGGCCACACCTGGAATCCTGTGTTTGGTTTTGGGCCCCTCACTCCAAGATAGACATTGAGATGCCAAAGTGCGACCAAAGAAGGGACATTGAGCTGGTGCATGGTCTACAGTAGTGTGAAGCCCCTAATGTTTAGTTGCCCCAGTCATTGTGAAAAGACACTAAAGAAAGGCAGATGTTGCCACCGAAGAAACGTGAACTGCTAAGCTTTGCCAGCAGAAGATCCTGAGAAGCAGATAAGGTTGAGCATGGGAGATGAGAGTGTTCCCAAGGTGTTGGATCAGCTTTCTCCCAAGACCCATCCCACTCCTCAACGACCACAAAATCTCCTTTTGCTTCATCATCGGCCAAATGCATGTAGGGAGTGATACCCGTGCATATGCATATGAGTACATGCGTCACATATAGAGGCATGTCTGTGGTTTACGATCGCATGTAAGGGTGTGCCCTTCCTGTATCATTGATTCACAAGGCAGCACAGATGTGGAAGCAGAAAAGACACCTCCAAAAGGGGCCAAGTGTGCGGACGCCACCAGGGGGTTCTCACAGAAACATCGCAGGAACAAATTCTGATGACTCTCCCCCACCTTTTTCTCTGGTTTGCTTTCTTCTTTTCTCTCTGTTCCTTTTCTTTCTCTTTTCCCTTGTTCTCTCGTCTTTAATCCTTGGACCAGGTATGGGTATTTGACATCGTATGCCTTCTAGTCGCATATTTATCTAACATCATGGTAATTGATAGAATTTTTGCTAAGACCCTTGTGGATTGTAGTTACCAATCATCAGTAAAAGACACTTTTGAAGCTTGTCATGTCTTGCATTCTGACCTAGCACAACCTGGTCTCTCCGCAGTAGCGAGATGAGACATTTTTATTCTGTTTTGAGCCCCTGAAGCAGGCCACTTTCTTCCATTTTTAACGAAAAGATATCGCTCAATTTTCTGTGTCTGCAGTAGCAGGATGAGACAAGCACAAGTTTAATGGAGAGTAGGTGAAGGAATGAGGGTTGTTTAGACTGGAGAAAAAGTGTTTTAGGGGAGACCTTGTCGCTCACTACAGCTACCTGAAAGGAAGTTCTAGCAAGGTGTGTGATGGTCTGTCCTCTGGAGTGACAAGCCATAGGACAAGAAGAAATGACCACAAGTTGCGCCTGAGGAAGTTTACATTGGATATTAAGAAGAGTTTTTTGACCGAAAGCACTGTCAAGCATGGGAACAGGCTTTCCAGGGAAGTGGTGGAGTCCCCATTCCTGAATGTGTTTAGAGGAATCTGTGTAGATGTGGCACTTAGGGACATGGTTTAGTGGTGGAGTTGGCAGTGCTAGGTTCAGAGTTGGACTCGATGACCTTAATGATCTTATCCAAGCCAAGTGATTCTATGCTTCTATGATAGTAAGTGCGTGATGCCATGGGTAGGTCTTATCAGAGGCATGGGTAGAAGTGCATTAGTGTGTGCAAGTGTTTTTTTGTGCAAGGGAATGGCTCATTTTAAGGTCTGTAAGACCCCCCTTTCTCCTCTGAGGTTGTTGTCTTGTTGTTTTTACTAGGGAGCTATTCTGAAGAGACTACCTGTGACCCTTCTCCACCCAGCAGAAGGCCCTTGGAGCCCTGTCTTTCTGCTGGGTGAGGTTGGAAGAGCCTGGGGAGAAGAAAGAAAGAGAAGGAGACAGAGACTGGGATGCAGGAGAACTTTATTGAGGCTAAAGAGTGAAAAGGCAGGAGCACCAAGGGGAAGACAGGTGGTCTGAGATGTAAGAAGGGTGACATTCAGCTTAGGTGTCTTGTGTGAGATAGATCTTGTATGAGCACTGAGGTCTTCCTACTTCATGCTGAGAGAAGTGTTCCTGAGGTCCCCAGTCATCTTTGTCTTGTGAGAAAGTGGTTGCAGTGGAGAGTAGAGGCCATAGCCGCAGGGGGGATTCCAAGAAGGAAGTGTGAGAAGAGGAGGAGGTCCATGTTTGCAGGCAGGCAAGAGAGGGTGTTGAGAAAGTGGAGAGGGGTGTGGGGTGTGAGGTGTGGTTTTACAGGAGAAGGAGGGAGTAGGGAGGCATGGTGTGGGTCTGTGGGGAGCATGGTGATGGGGAGGTGTCAGGGCTTCTGAGGATGGGGAACGAGCATGCTGGAAGAGAGGGGTCAGGAGGGGCAGGAGAAGGAGGGGAAGGGATTTCATGCTTACCTTGTCGACTGTGGAGGAGAAGGTGTCAGGAGAAGTGTGTGAGGGAGAGAGGCGCTGGTCTGGGTTTTTATGCTGGTCCCCGAGGGGCGGGACAGCCTTTGTGTATGACACCATATTTTCAGCAAGCAGCTGTTGCATGCCAGAGCCTGGCGAGTAATGAGGAGGGGTGTGTTTTCCTTCCCGCAATTCTGCAATTTCATTTATTTTTGTGAGGATGTGTCCACTTGACCTTGCCAGCATGTTTGAAGTGAGCTTATTAGTGGACAAAGTCTTGGTGTTGTTGATGCGTGACAGGGCATCGGTCACTTTCGACCAAAGCGTAGGAGAGATGGGGTGTCGTCAGTGATGTTATGGCGTGGCAGTTTTGTGGTGTGGTTTTTGGGTGTGTTCTGAAGAGGGGGCCCCACTTCCTTGCATCGTTGGATGGCTGATGTGGGCTTATGGGGTGTGTCAGGTGTGAAGTGCTGTCTCTTCCATACCATTCATGGAATCCTAGAATCATAGGAAAGCAGGTGGGAAGGGACCTCAAGGATGCCGTAGACTCTTCTTGGTTGTGCCCAGTGACAGGACAAGGAGCAAAGGTCACACACTGGAACACAGGAGGTTCAACTTGAACATAAGGAAAAACTTGTTTCTTGTGAGGGTAGCAGAGCCCTGGAGCAGGCTGCCAAGAGGGGTTGTGGAGTCTCCTTCTCTGAAGACATTCACACCCGCCTGGATGTGTTCCTGGATGATCTTTTCTCGGTGTAACTGCTGTAGCAGGGGATTGGACTAGATGATCTTCAGAGGCCCCTTTGAACCCCTAAATGCTGTGATTCCGTGAGATTCAATGAAAAGGAGCTGGGCTTGTTAGGCAAGAGGGA
>NW_010204033.1:0-23078 GCF_000695765.1 Mesitornis unicolor
ATTCTGTGATTCTGTGATTCTGTGAATGGTAAAGATTTTGACTGAAAATCAAGCTGAAACTTGTCTGTCTTCAAAATCCAAAATTTATAGTTAATGGAGTGTGTATAAATCTGTAACAGCCAAGACATCTAAAATGACTGAAAAATACAGATCATTCTGTCCAGCAGATCGGTTGCAAAAATACTGCAGTGCAGTCTTTGTAACCACAGACTTACGTGTGGTTTTGGCTGGTACAGCAGTGTAGGCGCTGGATAGCAGGAACCGCACACCTCACTTCACACCTTGATGCAACACAAACATTGTATTTCTTATTGTCACACAGCAAATTATTTTTTTATTACTTTTTGTTTCCTTTTTGAAAGGTAAACATGAAGCAAAGTAGGCTGAATTGCATGGGTTTTGACTTTATAGATAAAAAAATGATGGTTAGCTAACAGATATTAATTCTGCACTTTCTGAAAAGTGATGCAGGTTATCTAGCAATCAAGTGCATGAATCCTGCCAAAATTCCTGTGATTTCACTTTATAAACTTCTTCTTTTCATTATTTCTTTAACTTATTCTAAAGTATTTCTTTCACAGAAGCAGGACAGTTTGGGCCAAGTCCTGTATGCTATTTAGAGAGTCTGACTATAACCCTTTGTATGTACTGATACCATAGAAAAAAATGCAGGTGAATGCATGTGCATATGCACATTTATATGAATTTGTGTATACACATATAGCGTATGTATATATACACACTCACATGGATAATGAATTTTATTTTGCAATATTAAACCAATTTATTTTTAATAATAGAAAGGAAGAATGTGATGTGCTATTTCCTTTCTGTGCAAAATAAGCTACAAAGTTTGGCTTTTCAAATTTTGCTGTAGTGCTAGTTACTTGCAAGTGTTGTCCTCTACAAGAACTGTACAACCGCTGGTATACCTTCAGCATAGCATACTTGCTAACCTTGTCACTTCTGTATGCCATGCAGTCATGTGTTTGTAATCTGAAGCCCACAGAGCTGGCAAGAAAATCACTCTCTTTCCAGCTGTTTTGTCCTTTTACCAGCATCACATTTGGAGAGCAAACTGTAAATAATAAGGAGTTGATGAAGCTTCCATAGCTAGCAAATTTCCAGCTTCAGAAGCTTTTCTGCTTCTGAAGTTGAATGGTTTAATGGTTGACTTCCCTCTGGGTTCACTTTTCATACTTTTACTACATGCCATTCTAGACCATTAATAACTATTGGGGTTTGTGGCTGTCATACAAGGACTCAAAAACATATGACCATTCTTCATGGTTCAGAGTTGCAGATCGCAAGCATGTTCATAGTAAAAGGTAAATGAGTGTTTCACAGCAAAGCTGTTACAAAACCACTCTCAGGTTTAGAAGATGCAACAAACCTTCTTGTTCAAGAATTGCTGGAGATTTCTGGACATTTAATATGAGATAAATACATCCAGAATCTGAGATAATCAAGCCCTTAAAGGTACACATAGCCTTTTTGGCATTTAAGATCTGGGGCTAAACTTGTGGGAACCGATGGACCTTCTATGTGAAGATATACTCTCCGCTCAATGAGACATGCACATCCATGCTGGCAATGAGGCAGCACCCACCAGCTACATCTCTCCCTTTGCTGCATTCACAGCAGTCTTTGAGGTTAAAGAAGAAGGTGAGCGGGGAAGAGTTTGAAGACCATTGGAGACGATGTTAAAAGATTATCCTCTTCAGAAGAGCAGATTTTGTGGCAAGGCATAATATAGCCCACTATTTAAGCTTCAGATGCAGAGTCATCGAATCCACTCACTTCAGAATCAGTATCAACAATATTTTTAAAACAACAGCTATATCCCTAAAGAAAAAAGGAACACATTTTTCTGAGTTTTAGTTTATCAGACATCACTAAGCAAATATTCAGAGCTACAAGGCTATGAAACCTGACCACATCACATAATCATAGAACTGCTCAGGTCACAAGGTCGTCCCTTGCAGCTCAAGCAGGGTCACCTAGAGCATGTTGCCCAGGATGATATCCAGTGAGGTTTTGAATATCTCCAAGGATGGAGACTCCACAACCTCCTTGGTCAACTTCTGCCAGTGCTTGGTGTTATGGTTTAAGGGTTAACAGCCTGAAAGGGAAGGACAGGTGGTGTCTGTAGGACCCTGGGTGGTCAGAGATCAGTACTGTTCCCTCCCCTTTCCAGCCACAGTCTATAAAAAAACAAGGAGGACCAAGGTTTTGAGGGCTTTTCCTGGCTTCCTGGGCTGCTTCCCGTCGCATCTCAGGACGGCTGGGGCTACCTCCACATGCTCGGCAGCATCCCCCGCCTTCTGCTTCCCGGCACCACTGCAGTCCCTGGTGACGAGTAACAGCAGTCACAGAGGCCACAAAGCACTGCTTGGACACTTCCACCCGGGACTACTGGGATTGGGTTTTGTATATAGTTAATTATCCTTTGTCCCTTATTAATTCCCTTTTCCTTTCCCCTGCTGTTTTTTCATTAAACTTGTCACAATCTTAACTTCCAACTTTACGCAAAGCATCTTTTTCTCTATTCCCTCTTGTTTTAATCCTCCCCTGGGAGGGTAGGGGACAATAGAGAGAAAATCCTGCTTCTTGGGCTTGCCCTGAGCCTTAAACAGAGACACTTGGTCACCCTCACAGTAAAAGAGTGTTTCCTGTTGTTCAGAGGGAACCTCCTGTGTTTCAGTGTATGGCCATCACCAGTATGTCCATGTGTCTTTTGTGCTGGGGAACCCAGAACTGGACTCGGTACTCCAGCTGTGGCCTCACCAGTGCTGAGTAGAGGGAAGGGTTCATCTCCCTTGACCTGCTGGCAATACTTCTCCTAATTCAGCCCTGGATGGTATTTGCTGCCTTTCTGCGAGGGTGCATTGCTGGCTCATGGCCAGCTTGTTGTCCAGCAAGACCTGATGGTCCTTCTCTGCAGAGCTGCTTTCTGGCCAGTTTCCCTCTAGCATGTACTGTAGTAACACAAGCTCTCTGTATTGTAGATGGATCAGATCAGGAGAGTGTCATCTCCTGCGTGCCAGGTAGCAGCTTGCCTAATTGAGTACAGTGCATCACTGCAGACAATGTAGAGAAAGGAACCACATAGAGAGTTGACCTTGTCCACACTGAACATAGTGGGCAAGATCCTGCTCATTGACACCAGAACTTAATCAAAAGTAAATCCATCCTGGAAACCAGACTCTTCCTTTCATCACTGATTAATCTTTGATGTAGAACAGCAAAAAGACAAACACAAATAAAAATCTTACCCTGCAATGTTCTTAAAGTGGACATCACCTTTACAACTGAGATCACCTGTGAACTAAGATGACAATTGGCACTGCAGGCACAAAATAGGAGAAACTCGGTCCCTGTCCTGAAGTCTTACTACCAAACCATCAAGATAGTTCAGCATTTAAACAGACATTTCATAAATGTTTGCTTCTTTTTCTGTGATAAACAAATAACCTTTTCCCTCTTTGGTTTCTCCTCTCTTTGATCTTAATAGCACATCCAAGCATATCAAATACCAGGTGAATATGTTCACATCCCTGTGATCCAGCCCAGATCTGAGCATGAAGCCTGTCTCAGCAGTTCTTCAAGAACATCTGCTGAAACTGTTTACCAAGCTGAGTTTATTGATTGCTTTTCCTTTCCCTCACATCAGGCTATGTTTACACAAAGAATTTCAGCAGTTAATATATAAAATCTACATATTTACAACTGCAAACCAGTTTGGGACAAATAGCATAACAAATTCTTTCCAGTTTGTTGTTTCCTTATTTATTTGCAATTCTGCCCACAAAATCCTTGCCTCAAATATGTTGCTTCACCCTTTTGCTTACATTCTGCACACATACAAAAGTTAGTGAAAATCATTTAGCCAAATATTTGATCATTGCATTGCTCAAGATAAAACACAAAGTAAGAAAGAGAAGGAGGCTGTCAAGCCCTAATGATCATCGACATTCAAACACAGAGATAGTTGTTTTCAAGACTCAATGGACAGAAGTGGCTCAAATCAACTGCCCTTGCATAGGCACCAAGCTGACATGGCCCAGGGCACCTGGGACGTTAGCACAAGGCTGGTAGATAGGACAGAAAGGTGCAGGAGACCCAGGCCAAGTGACTAGCAGCTGAAACCCAGATATGAAGACCTGGGGACATATCAAAGAGCACATGGACATCTATGGGTGAACAACAAAATCAACATCTCACAACTGCCTACAGCCAGGCTATGTGTGCAAGGAACTTATCCCCTCAAGTTTACCAAGTGGTTTTAAAGAAAGCACTCCTTGGTATCTATCCCATTACTTGGGCACATTTGAACGATTTAAATTCAAGTCACCAAATTATAGGTTGATGTAGGCAGAGATTGTCTTTCAGTAGTTTCTGCAGTTGCTTTCCACCCTGCATGAAATTGTTATATAGTGAATGAGACAGGCGCCAAACAAATGCCTCTACTAAACAGCTCCACATGTAGGTGAGTGCCAATTCCCAAAAATTCTAGGTCCTTTGTACATAGTGGAACATAATCAAGGAACCAAACCTGAGAAAACTTTCTCCAGCTATGCCATATCCCTGCAGCTGGGGCAACTCCTCTGTGTGCCTCATCCTTTCTGGTTAAAATGATCACTGTAGCAGCTCCTGAGTTAAAAACAACCATTGCCATGAGATTTCATTTGCTTCTGACTGGAGAGGGGGGGAAGAGAGACTAACTTGTTCTGAAATATGTAACTTAGTTTCAAGCATTTTTAAGGGAGAAGAATGAAAATGTGTGAATTCATCAGCACGAAAACTTAAGTTGTTCTCAGCTTTTTGCTCAATAGCCAAAAACCAAAATCCAAAACAAACCAAAAAAAATTGTTCACATAACTCTTTTAAATTTAGGTTAAATTAAATTAGCTTTTGATTAGATTAAACTAAATTGGATGCATCTTCTAAAAATGGAAATGAAACAAAGGAAGCAGAAATTTGACCACAATTACAGAGAAGCTAGTGGTGGTAAACATGGCTTCCAAAGATGTTTGGGAATCAGATATCTACAAAGTTTCATATTCAAATCTGTGCTAGAGCGACAAGCTCTGACCTTGATAAGACTCACTTAGGATCCCATCTGTTCAAAGCAGTCTTTTAAATACAAAGGTGAGAAAGAACAGAAGCAGAAAGTGGAAGGAACAACCCTACATATTTTGTTGAGGAGGTCACCTTCCAAAAGTTAGCAGTTCCTATCCGTCCCTGCCTCCTGAGAAAACTTACACAGAAAACGTAAGTAAGGTGTCTCATGTTGGGTTTTGTGAGGAAAAGCATACAAAACAAAAGACAACAGGATCTGCTGGTATACAAGGCTGTCAGCAGACACTGCCAGCTCTGAAGAGGTATATCTCACAGCGACAGAGCACACATTTGCACATTACAAATGTCCATGAGCATATCTGTTTTACATACAACAGAAGACTTGTATTTCATGACACCCTGGCAGACTAAAGCAGGCATTCCAGTCAAAGTACACTTATCCAAATGATATTTTTGAGTATGCTGCCACATCTTTGCCCAATACCATTCATACAACCATGACTAAATTTACACAGCAGTTATTGCTACATAAGCGTGTCTTGCATTCTGCACATAGATGACCAAACCATCCTATGACTCTCAAACATTGATGTGTTAAGGCAGCTTTCCTAGCTACCATTGCATGTGACAAGACAAAAATAAAACCATGAGCCTCTTGTAAACTTTAATCACCATATTAACACCCAGGAGAAAAGCTTTGGGTGATCCCAATCTTGTTTGAGAGGGTTCAGCCGTAGATACTTACAGGATGTTCTGCCCCCGTTGATTGCTCATTATCCAAAATTAGCTCTCAGAGCAGTCTCTGCCATAGTGTCTGGCAAAGTGGAAGCTGGACCTGTTTTCAAGAGCTTTTGACATTCTCAGGACCTCCACTCTTCCAAGAATGCGTGCCTTCACAGAGCAGGATGTTACACAACTTTCTGCAGGGAGAAGTCAGGAGTGTTGTTCCTTGATGAGGAAATAAACCCCTGGAATAATGGCAAAATGGTGCTTTTGTTTCTTTTCTGATATACTTACCAGTTTATCTAGGTTTTGGCTCCAACTTAATGGTTTTCAAGGCTAATGGGTTAAGGGTCTGTAACAGGTCCAATAGGTCATAGACACAATGGGTCCAATCTTGTAGGCTTTTTGAAAGTAAAATTCCTCTGAGTAAAAAAGCTCCTATGGACCCTGTTGATCTTAGTGATGTTCACCCACCATTCAGAGAAAAATATGAATTGCTTGTGCTTTCCTCAAAAAATATACCTTTGCCCTCACTGAAGACCGTAGATTACAAAAATAGCCTCAAAATATGAATATGCATGCCTGCAGAAACAGCAGTTCTTTAGTTAAAGCAGAGCAAAACCCATGCATCTTCTATATACATAAAATATCCTCAATGCATCTTGTATAAATTATTTTAGATGGTAATTCGAATTCTGTTAAATCAAGGCTTAGATTTTATACGCTCTGAAAACTTGTAAGAACAAATTATGTTTTGAGGATTTCTTCACTTTTTTCCTTAAAAAATAGAGGTTACAGTAGCTGCTGATTTAATTCTAGTAGACTGATGAGCTGATGTTGTTTATTTATTAGCTGTAAAATTTTTAATGATACTTGTGGTAACTTTGAGCTGATAAATCCAGGAGATATTTTTTTAATACAAAAAATGCATTTTTTGCCAAATCCTAAGATATTTCACATGACTGTTTGTCAGTAGAGATCTGATTATTTTGTATCAAGACTTGTTGTGGCATCATCAAAATACTTACATTTGTGTGCTTTTTGTTTATTGCTGTATTATAGTAAAATATTTCTTATATATACCTTGCATACTACATTTAACAAAATGTAACCTGAACCAAAACTGACCAGAACATCAAAAACAAAGTCAACATTTCTCACGTTTTCAAGATAAAGATCTGATTTTTCAAGTGAGCTATTTCAATTTTTTCACATGAATCTTTTTTCATGATTCCTCATGAAAGTTTCCTGTAGAACGCTGTGCTTCTGCTGGCTTTGTGATAGAAATGGAAATGTGCTCACTTTGACCACTTAAAATTAAATCACATCCTCTCATTTAATTTTTAATATTTTTCCTGTTTCTTTTCACTCCATATCATTAATACATATATTTTTTAAAAACTTTGTGGTAATCATAGCTTGGTATTGCTACATTTTTCCATATGAAAATTTCTTTTAATGTGGCCATTATGTAAATAAATATTTCTAAAATATACTTTGCTATGTTACAAAATGAAGCTTTAAAACATATGCTTCTTATAACTCTTATAAAAATTAATGAAACACTCGTTCTTATACAGTGTGTCTAGCTTAACTTTGAAAAACTATGTAAAAACACTAAACTAAAATAAATGAGATTGCTGTTAATGTAAAATATCCATTTGAAATACTTTAGTATTTAAATTCAGCTCATTCAGCCTCTAGCATATGAGTGTGGAAGCAAGCCAGTTTCTCTTAAAATAATAAAGTACTATGCAAATTCAGAATGGATTGTTTTAGAAGAAAGCTGTACTTTTATTGCATTTACTGTCTTTGGGTGTAAGTGAGGGGGAAAAGTTCCTTAAACATTAAAATCATGACATAGGAATGCCAACAAAAAGATTTTTGCTTTTCCAGTTGATTATGTCTGACATGTCCCAAATCCTGTCAATTTCCTCCCATGGAAGCTGTAGTCTCTGCTGAAATAGCTGTAATTGAGAAAAGCAATTCTGGACTGGTGCTGCTCCCAGCCTGTGGTCACAGCATAGCTGGATAGAAGCTCAAGGCAGTGCTTCACATGGCTCTGGGCTGCACACACCAATCATCCAGGAGTTACATGTGCAAAGGGCTGTTCCTGCAAAACACAGAGGAGGTGAGGAGCATGCTCAGCAGCACTGAGAGGTGGCTGTGCTGGGGTCCCTCCTAATCCTGCAGCCCCTATGGACCTGGGCAGAACCAAGCAGGCAGGGAAGTGGAGTCCATCTCGGGTAGCAGGCACCAATCTGTCTCCCTCAGTATAACAGGTGGAAAATGATGTTCATCATGGGCTGTCCCTGAGGTATGGAAGGCCTTGAGATGTGCCACTGCCATCCCACATTTCAGGCTGGATTTGAAGACCCACAACAGGTCTGCACAGGACTCGCCTCTATGGGTAAGTTGAAAATATTACAGCAACTGCACGAATGATGGAATAGCCATGGTTACTCATTTTGGTCAAAACCATAGAGGGAAAGGAGACAGAGAGATACATTGCTCTCCAATGATAGCACTAGGCAGAAGAAAATCCTACTCACTATTTGTAAATCATAGAATCATAGAATACCAGGTTGGAAGGAACCACAAGGATCATCTAGTCCAACCTTTCAAGGTGAGCAAGACTGTCCAGTGAGTGTCTTTCTGACCGTGTCTTTGTGGCGACTCTTCTGGCAACTGTTCTCCACCAACCCTGTTCTCTGCCTGAGCAGGCACTGCATGAAGAAAAGGGATACCCCATGGCTCAGCACAGTGGTAATATCTGTGGCTGAAGAACTCTGTACAGTGTATATCAGAAATGCATGTTTTTCTCCACTTGTACAACAAAGGCAGAATAAGCAGTGCATCTGTTACCCACCAACTGGTGATGAAGAAGGTACATAGGGAAAAATTAAGAACAATGTGCAGGAAAAAGGAGCAGAGAGGTAGGGTTCAGCTTTGCCCACAGAAGGCAGACTGTTTTTGCACTCACAAATAAAACAGGAAGTGATGCAGCCTGATCAAAAGGCAGTTTGAATCATACACAGCTTCCACGTAGAGCAGCCTGCAGCTGGCCAGCCTTTCCAGGATAAAATCAATATTTGGCACAGGCCACTACTGTTTGCTTTCAACTTGAGTCATTAAGAAAGACCAAAGTCTTGCAGGTCATACAGACAATTCGTCCCCGAAGGGAAAGTGAAAAACATGAGTATTTGCCAAGCTGAAGGATATAAAAATGATACAACATTGTAGTTGGTTTTCCTTATTAGGAACAGCATTAACCCACTTAGAAAAAATATTCTACATCAACATTCAGACAAATTTATTCTTGATCAGCCTGCTATTATCTAGGACACTTCTTGAATCAATCAAGCTCTCTTGTAATGGAAATATTCCATAGCAAAAAGTGTCATACCTTGTAAAAAGAGAAATCCATTTCTCTGCTGGATATATCACATCAATAAAAAAATCACTTATCACTGGACAAGAAGATAGATTTTTTTCAAAGTGGCTGAGATTTGGGGAGGAGGAGAAGCAGAGGTTATGGTTAATGTTATTAGATTAGGACCACTGTTTGCAACTTACCTTTTGAATGATGTATAATGTTATCCAATGAAGCAAATCTACTGTGGCTTTCATCAGTTTGTCCTCTAGTACTAACAGCAGTAAGGATGAAACTCTGCATTTTTGTAAAGAAAAAACATGAACAAGTGAAAAAAAAAAAAAACCATAGCTTGCACATTTTTTCCCTACTATATTTGTTGGCATTACCCTTTTTCCTCCCAAGGGCCAGCGATGGCCAAGGATGAAGGTTTTGCCTGGGGCCAGGACAGCTTTCCTCCACCTTTGCATCAGACACACAAGGGTGGTGATGCCTGTGCTCAGAAAATCAATTTCCTACAGGGGCTTGTGGAGATGGGGTAAATCTTCTCTTGCAGCAGTGTGGTAGTCAAATGAGATAGTCAAATGTGTGCCGTGCAGGCACAGCTGCTGCAGATGTTGGGTACGGGCTGACCTGAGAAGGGCAGTTGTAGTAATTCACCCTGCCTTAACTTGGTACAGTGCTGGTGGAGTCGTCAAATGTGTTTCAGGATAAATAACCTGCTGGTTTGATTTAGCCTCTCTTTCAGCTAAACAAGGCAGATTTTCCTGCAGGAGGTTTGAAGCCACTGTCAAAGTGCACAGAGCATCTGCCTGGGATTTGTCTGGCTTTTCCCAGCTCCTTTCATGCCGAGGCTAAAGAGAAAAAGCTGCACATATTCGGTTACCTCCGTTGGTGGGGGCCTACTAGCACTGTGTGGCCTAATCTGTTTGCTCAGCATCTCTCCAGTGCTCTTTGGGAGTGACGGGCGGGCAGGTACAGGTGGGTAAGAGGATACCGTGCTCCGTGCAGGCAGTGGTGAGTGGGTAGTGGGGAAGCGGGGTGCCACACAATGGGTCCCAATTCTCCCAAGCCTCCAGATCAGATGATAAAGTCCTGCTTCAGCACTGGGCACAAAGAGGAGCGGAGGGACCCAGGCGTGAAGGTCACCCGTGCAAACCCCCTTCTGCTTGGGGAGAGCACTCTAACCATGCAGCTACCAAGCATTTGCAAACTGGTACAGGGACAGACCTCCATTACAGGACTCGGCCTGAGTAAGGATTCATGCCGCAACAAATTTATCACACAGCACTTTTTTAATGTAGGGCTTTGCTGCCTCTGGTTTTGCCTGGATGCATCCTCTTCCCTGTTTCTGTATGCAGATCCTGCAGGTCCTCACTGACTGGTGGAGGACCAGGGAAGAGGGGCAAGCACAGATCCTGGCATTTTACATCTCTTGATATGAAGTTAAGAATGAGCAGGCTGAATGTGAAATATTACTAAAAATTTCACGTCAACCTCATAGAAATAATTTGACATCAAAAAATTACCTGTTTTCATGAATTCTCCCATAAAACATTAATAAAGCCTATATATTCCAATACTGAATTTCACAGATCTGCTTCTACAATGGAAGCTTCACCAGAAGTTGTTTACTGGCCCTTTTTAAAACCTTGTGTAGCCCCAAAACCAGAGACTTAATTCAGGTGAAGCCTGTGACAAAAATGAGTATTATGTAGAAGCTCTTTTCACAGAGGGAGAGTGTTTAAATTTTACTCTTCTGCTGTCACAGGAAAAGCAAGAAATTCTGCAGAATACCCTCTCACAGATCTTTGTTCTCCTTAATACTTTCTATTACCATTCAATCATTAGGTTAAAGAAGCAGTTTATGAAGAAAAACCCCAAAACAACCAAAAAAACCCCAACCAAAAAAAAAGCACATGCATACATGCAAATTCACCAGAAAAATGATCACAAAACCCAGACTTTTCTCCAATACAAGATACCAAGCCAAATCTTACCATAATTTTTTCCAGCAAAACTCTCCCTAGAGCTGAAGGGAGGGCAGGATTGGCCCCCAGTCATGGCACAGCAATCCACCCAACTTTTTCTACCTGCTGAATCTCTCCCTGTTCACTTCAGGACCTCAGTTCTTTGGTGGTCTTCTGTTTTGACATCTGCTTACCCTTATCTCTAATCAGTTTTGCTGATAGACATTTCCCCTGAGTGCAGAAACACTGCCTAATAGATTTTTTTTTAAACCAGCTACTACTTAGTAGTCAGGAAATTATCTTTGTGGCCTGCAAGGGTGAGAGACACTGTTCCTAACATTCCCATGCAGACAGCTATGTCTCACTCAACTTTATCTGATTTGCTCTATTCTGCTCTTTATACTCTCATAACATAATGGTATAATGACCACAAATACATTTTTGTTAAACCTGCAATTAGGCAGAATGCACCATATCCCAAGGCACTGAATGATCAGGGAATGCACTGTAAGTAATTGTTAAATAACATGGTAATTTACTACGGCTTGTATCAAGCTTGTATTATACGGCTTGTATTACACCATTTGCCAGACCAAGGAATGAAACTGGGTACATACTGCTTAAAGAGAGGCAGAGCAGTTGTAAAGATTTGCCACTTGATGCAAAATTCTGCAGAAAAAAAAAGTATCATACATCAAAATGCAAGGTTTTACAGGAAGAGAAATGAGTTAAATGTTTTACCCTCAGTTGATGCAAATTCTTACTAGAATATGCAGCAGCCCACATTTTGCTCTAAAGATTGTGCAATAGATGGTGGCTCTCCAACAGGTATAAATGCCATAGCACCCCATAATAAGGCATAACTTCTTGTTACTTAGCAACGGTATATTGAATTTCTGGCTAGACATCAGCATCCTATTGCGTATGATGGACAAAAAAATAAAATAAAAAGTGGTCCCAAAACATTTCAAAACCTTAGAAACCAAACAGAAAGCAGAGTACTATAAAGTGTACTGTGAAGAAGTTATTATGCATTGGCAGGATACTTGAGAAAATCCCTGACAGACTTCATGTTGTTGATTTTAATAAAATAAAAAGAGCCACACAGATACAAGGGACTGAGTCCTGGGTGACTGCGATTTGAACTTTCATTGGGAGTGGGATAGTAAGGAATGTCTGCATCTCAGCTTTTAAATGGTAGTCTTTCTTTAAAATAATCAATTTTTTTCTGGGTCTATCAAATGTAATTTTTATTGAATTTCCTTCTGCTGGTTTGTTTTTATTCCATTTCAGTGAAAACAAAGAGCACACACTTGCAAAAACACATCTGAGTCCAGACGGTCAGTGCAGGAAATTCCTACAGCTCTGGTGAAAACTGGGACTGAAGGGAGGAGGGGTGCACATATTTAACGCTTCTGCTGAAGGATGAGCTGTAGCACTAATCCAAGGGACACCTGGCTGTTTTGGGTCTGTCTCACCAGCCCTGAGTGCGCAGGCAGGTTAGACTCTGCCAGCTGGCAAGAGCTCAGGTGTGGTAACGTGGACCTTTCCTCGATGGCTCAGGTGAATGCAATGGCGGGAACACTCTAGCAAATGTACACGGGGACTAACTTGAAGTTGGGGCTTCAAGGCAGCACTGTCGCAGGAATCTATAGGAAATCTGGAGTCCCCAGTTCCAGTGCTGCAGTATAACTTGTTTTCACTTGTTTCTAAAGCATCATGAGAATCTAAAAGCTGTTTCGAAATTCACTTATCTATATTCACAACTGAAGCAAAGGAAGATGTGGACTCATACAGCATCCCCAACATAACTCAGACTGCTCCTTTCCCCAGAACAGGTAACAACTCCATGCCTTGCTAATTACAGTTTATAAGCTCATGTGATTAGAACAACTAAATACAGCAAAGCCAGGAATGCAAAGTCTGTGCTAGATGTTCGTGTTTTGATGGCTCCTCATCTCTGGGCCTTATCTGCAGTCTTACCCAAGCGGCTGGCGAGCACCATCTCCAAAGTGCTGATGTCTCTGTGCAGTTGAGGATAGGGAAATAACATCAGATCTCCTCCCTGGGAAAAGGCTATGCAGAGCCCCAGATTTTGTGGCCAGTTTTCTTGTCATTCCTTGCAAAGCAGTGATCTCATGCTTGCTGTCTCCAAATTTTCTATCTCCAGTGTAGGAGAGGGAGGCAGCAGGGGACAAGGAGAGAGAAGCTAAGAAAAGAAAGATCCCATTATTAGAGTGCTCTCATTTGTATTAATGCTTGCCAAGACAACAAGATTGGGTCTGATGACATGAACTCGAGGGTCAGTGGGGAGCTGTGTAAAAATGCCTGAACTCCTTGTGCTCACAATCCTTAGGAAGAAAAGCAACTTCCAGATGTGAGCAAGCCTTCCTTCAGTCACTCAGTCCCCTAAACCTACCAGATTATATGGCCTGAAGATGCCTGCACCCATTTGCAAGGCTGAGCAATTGCAATATTTGCTTTGGAGGGAGAACTACAACTAAATCCTAGACTCAACCACCAAAGCACTACGGGTGGGTTGGTAGTGAATTAAAGGTGAATTAAACTTCAGGAACATTATCATAAAGGACAGGACAAATCCAGGATCCACCCTTAAAAAAAGGTTGGGAATGAACTGCAAAACCCTAGGGCTGCAGTGTACATGAACTGTATGTAGAGATCCGGTATATTCAGGTACTAACATCTGTTGCCAGAAAGTCACATAAAAATGTCAGATCCAGGGTTCAGCCTAAGAAACTCTCTTCTATAGCATCATAACTTAGGAGGGAATTTATTCTGAGTACAGGTCAGTTTACACCCACTGATATGCCCACGCCCACAATCCATCCATCTGAGTCCTGCAGAAAGCAGTCACAGCTATCAGGGGAACTTGGTGCTGATGGGGCTGATAGGATGCAGTGACAGAGCACATACAGCGCCTGCAAAAGCCAGAGCCATGGGCTGCACCCAGGAGGGAAAAGCCAGATCTTATTCTAACTAACGCTTGCTAGATACTGGGCTCAGAGGGGACTGCTGACTCTTAGTTATTAATTTTAAAACAACCCCAAAACTTGCAGTGTCTAAGAACCACTTGGCTGTGCACAGCTGCCAGTGAGGGGCATCTGCCTTGGTGTGACTGCAGCCAATGGAGAAATCAGGTTCTTCCTCAGACAAGCCTCCTAAAACCTCACCCTGTCCTCAGGAAAATGATTCACCTGGTGCTTAGCATGGGCAGTGTGCAGCTCCATTGCCTACAGCTGGGCCCAAGCCTCAGCCTTTGGCTGGAAAAGAAAAAAAAAGCTCTTTTCACATAATTTAGTAAAGAGAAAAAGTGTTAGGTTGGTCTTTTTGTTCCTGCTTCGTTCGGTTTTTTTTGTGGTTGGTTTTTTTTTTTTTTGCAAGATGTTTTTGCAGCAGGTACCCATGACCTTCCAGTGGATGAGCCAGTCCAGTTCCAAGCCACCTCCTTTCTGTTCAGCCCAACACAGCCTTCTTTTCCTGGCTCTCTCCTTTCCCAGGGTGTGATTGAATAAGTGCTTGTGAAGGCTATAAGCCATTGTTAATTTGGGACTTGTCTGGTAATAGTCTGGTGGGTCTGCATTTCCAATGTCTGTGCAGCCAAACCAACGGTTCACTTCTACTTCCAGGTTTCCCCTCCTCCTCTGTAACTTTTTCCAGAGCCTGTTTCTTGCTGACATCCACCTCCCCACAGCCCCTCTCTCCAATTCCCTCCCCCTCCTTTTTTTTTTTTTTTTTAAATCGACCTGGGTTTTGTTGTACTAATTAGATTATCTCTGCCTGAGGGATCCAGAGAGCAGCCCCAACAGAGCACAGCCTGGAAATACAGGACACATAATCCCTGTTATCAAGGGGGCTGTCATTTGGCATGTAGATCAACTAATTCTTTCAATACCATGGGAGCAATTGTACATCTTAATATTGATTCCCCCCCCCAAGATACGATCTTCTGCATTCCTACATCAGTCTCCCTTGTCCTGCCTAAAAGTCTCCATCTATTATAAGGCAATACAGTGTGTGTGTATACACCCCCTCCCAGCTTTTTGAATTCACAAAGGAGAAGGTGCTTTGTGGGGAGGGCGAGAGCATGAGCTAACACAGATGAGACAAGTTAACACAACAACTTCAGGGAGGGACAGGGAATAAACCAAACCTACTGCCCTTTCACTCTGCATTACAAAGTAATTAATTAAGAGCTGACTGACATCAAAGGCTGAAGGCCAGTCATGGGAAGGGGCATTAGCAATAAATCATATGCTAAAAGCAGTAATGCTTTGAGTCAAGCCACGTTGCTACCATTCAGCAGCCAGCCTGTTAAATAAGTTTCTGCTTGTTTCTCTTGTTCTTCCTTTCCACCCACCTCAGTATTAATTTCAAGAGATGCTATTCATATTTTGTGCTCCATACAAATCACCTATAGCTAATGGCAAAAAGGAGAAACACAACAGTGGAATGACCTTCACTTGAAACACCGAAATACTTTAAATGATAATCAACAAATCAACTTGCAGAGGCGCAGACCTTGATGCCCCTTTCAAGGCTAACCATGGGTAACTGGATTCTCAAGGTATTTGTTTCTGTCAGTTCAGAGGACTTCTTCAGTTGGTGCAACAAAAAATTTCTAAGGTTTAGGTGCTTTAGATTATCTTCCTAGACATGTGTCACTAGACAGCCTATGCTCAGTTGCTTGCACATGACCTTTTTTTGTACCAAATTACATTCTTATCATGACTCTTAAAAATCAGGTTTGGATTATATAATTAATTTTCTATGTTCAGAACAAAAGAGGAAAGAAATACTTCCCAAGCAAAGGAAGAAGGAAAAATTCCTGCAGTTCCACCATCTAAGCAGCTCTCCTGACTTGCACCAGCTGAGGACCACATGGCTTTAGCTAATAGCCTGCAGAGCCTGATGTTGGCACCTGTTAATATCATCCACAGAGCTGAACGCATTTGACTGCCAGACAGGAAACTTTATCCTCATCACTGGGATCCTTCTCTTCCAAAAACTGTCATAGGTTCTCCCACTTCCTCCTGGACAGTCACCAGAGCCAGAAAAAATAGGACTTGGGTTCACTGTCTCAGCTGAAAGCAGCCCTCCAGCAGTGCAGAGCTTCCTGTAGAGCCTCTGCAACTCTGCCAGCATCAAAGATAAATACATGTTGAGGTTTGAGGACCAATTCTTTGTTTAAGGGCTCCCTCTGCCTCAGTTACCCCCTCTACCCTCTCTACTAACTTTTTCACTTCTGCTTTCCCAGTACCTGACCTTTTTCAGCTAAATGTTGGCCTGTTTTTCCAGACTTACAGGATTCACACACTTAAATTATATTCAACATGTGACCAGCATACGGACCTCTATAAATATATATATATGTATGTATATATAAAATCACAGACATCTATACTTGTGCGATGCAGAAGGGTGATAAATCAAGAAAACACTTTATGCCCACCACTATGGTTCACAGATATCCACAAAAGGCAACTTCATAAAACAACAACATGCCTTCAAAAATCAATTCCGGGCTGGATTTTCAATGGGAAAGAAAAATCTTGGCAAACGAGATTTAAAAGTACCCAACCTGCCTGGCTCTCCTGGTCAGCAGCATAGTGGGGATACATTCCTGTCCTAAGAGATATGAGGTCTCCCTAGTTCTGTAGCAGTGCATGGGGGTGTTAGCAATTCAACAGCACTCTGTAAAATAAGAGCATAGCAGACACACAGGGCAAAATAGAGGCTCAAACCCCAAAGGACTTTCAAAAGCAGGACTAGAGGCACACACAGTATTTGTGGGAGAAGATGACATTTTTCCCAGCCCCTAACATAAACTGGATGGTACAACTGGAGAAGAAACAGGGAGAGAAAGCAAGAAAAGTGAGGAAAAATTAGAGGTTATGGCATCCCTTCGTAACATTACCTCTGAGATCTCTGGGGTTGTTGGTTCCTTCTTCCATCCCAAGCCCCAGAAAACAGCATTGACAATAAACATCTTCTACTCAATGTTTATTTCTTCCCATTGCCTGAGCGGAAGGATGGAAAATACTTTATATATAACAGCAGCAACTCAATAACAGTACCAAATGAAAGGCATCATTTTTGGAAGGGTTTTCAGGGGAAACAATTGCTGTGACTGAAGAGAGCACCTAATCAGTGGCTTACATTTCACCCAGGAGGGGTGAGAAAAGGGAAGGTAATGGAAGAGGGACCCTCTTGTCCTTTTTCAATGTATGGCCACAACCCCATTCATTACAGACTCAAAAAAGGTGATGAAAATTTACAGGTGTTACTAAGGGATCAAAATGCACAGGAGTTTCTGTGAGCCAGTCTCTTAGGCAATTACAGCTCTGCAAGCACTGGGACCAAAGAGAACTGGTTTCCTACAGTTTTGCATCTGGCAGTTGTGTTATTTGGTGTCTAATAAACTCAAAAATTTGACTGAAATGTTTCCTAATGTTGAGGGCGTGTGCACTTTTGAACTCTCTGGTGTCTACAAAGGGTTGAGTTCACCATTTCCCTCAGTTAGGGCATGAATAGGTTGTCTGTCCTCTAATCAGATATTTTCTGCCATGAAACCTGTAAGGATTAAATATGTCTGAACTGTTTATTTCCTGCTGTCTAATGAATTTGAAAATTATTTTTGAGGCAGAGGTAGCCATAAATGAACCACAAGACTCTATGTACCACTTTTCCTTTGGTATTTGGGCTTAAAGTAGGTTTTGCATAAGGAAGCACAAAAGCAGCAGCTGAGGGAGATTTTTAAGTTTCTTCTAGTTTGTTGTATTTAGGAAACTCAACCCATACAAATATTTGGGGTTATTTTCACACAAATTAAAAATGATGCCCAAAATCTCAGTAAAACTCCAGAATCATGACTCTAGAAAGACTGCTGTTACAATGGCAAGTTCTTGCTGTACCTTCACTTTGGGGCTTGAGCCTGCCCAATTTTTGCAGTTTAAGAGTCTCTGCAGCACAAGGCAGAGGTATCCCACTTATCTGGAGACTCCACAGAGTGCAGAAGCCCTCACTCTGATCCTGGAAATAATATTTCTGTGGCTGCAATGGTCTGTCTGGCTAATTAGTGCTTGTAAGAGGAGGACTCATTATCTTTGTCTGCCTTTCCAGGGCCATTTGGGGGCCTGTGCATTGCCCTCCACAGGTCTGCATGGATACATCCAGAGTTTTAGTGAGAGCTCAGCTCCCCACTGCAGTGCCCAGTGCCCAAAGCCAGGCAATGTGCCAGGGAAGATCCCTGGAGAGCTGCAGGGGAAGACAGCTTTCCATTATGCTTGCCAAGTCTGCAGTCCTAGCACAGCTCTGCCAAGGAGGGGAAACCTGAGGAAATATGCAACAGCACATTCTTCAGCATCACCTTTCCCCTCTCAGGCTTGCACCTACTGTGGCTCAGAGCCACACAGCCATATGGGGTAGGGGAGAGCTGCACTGCACCTCTTGTGGGATCGAGTACCTTAATGCCTTCCTTTTCCTTTGCCACAACCCAGTTTTCTGCCTCATACCTCAGTGGTAGAGCCAGGGCCAGGGATTACACCCCAGCAGGTCTCTGCTACCTGCAGGGTAACCAAGCCTAAACACAAACTTATCAAAGCGTCTTCAATAATAAAAATCAAAATGTACCAGCTGCCCCTAGTCACTAGAGCAGAAGAGCCAATTTCACACTATATGGGAAAAAGGACACATGCAGCCCCACTCTGTGGAGGGCTGCAGGGCTTATCTCCTGCTGAGAGGATGGTCTGGGACATATTCTGTGCATCTGCCCTGTGCCAGAGGAATGCAATTGGCGAGGGGCAGCTGCTATCAAGCCCGACACATTCAGCAAATTCTTTGGCTCTTGTTGCCTATGCAATGGCTTTTTCTGGTCTTAACAGCCTGGTCAGTGGAGACCAGAGAAATGATAGGAGCAGCAGGCAGAGCTGGCCATCACCACGGTTTTTCTCAGGTTGGCAGCCAGCACTAATGCTGGGTGTCAATTTGGGACGTGTTCCCTTGATGGGAGCCATCACTCAGACCAGGGTGGCAGAGAAGATGCTGACCTAGATTAGGAACTGAGCTCTCGCTTTGCTTCCTCCTCCTTTCACTCACCATCTAGTGTTGGAGAAACAAACATCCTGTGCACCCCAAAATGCCGCTAGAACAAGAAAAAAAACCCAACTTCAAGTCCAGAATAAGACTCAGGAGGCAGACAGAACTCAGGGGCTGACATAGTCACACAAGTGAAGCTAAATTTGCTACAAACCTGTTAAAGTTTTCCTGCAAAATTTTGTAGAAACTTTCTTGTGTTCCAGTGGATTTCTTCTACAGGAGTATCTAGCTCTGGCCAGATTTTCAGGTTTTGCAGATAAGAAAAAGGTGAAGATGAATACACAAACATATCTATCAACAACAACTTTATTTTTCCATCCAAACTTTCCCCACAGGAATAATACACACTGCCCAAGAGACTGGGCAAAACAGCTTCCACGAGGTGTCTGAAAGATGATTCCCTTAATGCAAGAATGCATTTGCACCAGATCAGGCAATCTTGGTTTCGTCTCCCAGACATGCTAGAGCACAATAAAAAAAAGCCCTCAGCTTGCATAAAAATCATTTACAAGTTTTCCACATCCTCCATTGGAGAGAAAGTCTCTGCAGAAGGAAGGAAAAAAAATATCTTTGCTATGCGGCTGTTTCTGTCTTTGACTACAGGAATATTTCAGTGCAGATAACCTGACAACATGGCTTTGGAAAGTAAAAGAAAGACTATTTGAAACAGAATTTAGGCAGGCTAAGAGGAATTAACAAGTCTGTAAGAATATTAAGCAATGCAATGGTGCCAAAGAGACACTCCTCCAGCACCCAGAGAGTTTCATGAAATAGCTAGGAATTCTCAGGAAAAAAAAAATAAAAATCCCAGCCACTCTTAAGATAGAACTGTATTTATCCTGGCAATTGTTAAATGTCTCATATCACAGAACAAAACCAAAAAATAACAAAATGACATTCTAAATCACCATCTGTATACAAACACTGCTTGACAGGGAAGGGGCAGAAGGCTGTCTTTTCTCAGATTCCAATTATGTCAGATAGCTCTTGATCAGGTCCACCAAACAAACAGCCATGTCAGAAAAGCATCCTCTACAACTGGCTCATCTTAACAACCCAGCTGCCTTTCCTTCCTGAGTGTAGGAAACGGAGTGGGAAAGCTGCGATCTCCAGGCCTCAGGGTCATCTTTTTGTCATCTCATCAGTCTGTGTAGCCACATTACAAAGGTATGGAAGACAGAGGTGTAATTTAATAGCCCAGAATTTAAAGGTGGAAGTAGGTTAGTTTTTCTGGAATCCCTTTCAGAGGAAAAGTTAATTCATATTCATTTAATCAGGTTGTTATCCTAACATACTGTGATTTCTGTGCACGAGGCTGCAGAGCCGGCAGCTCTGTGTTTTCCGATTGCCAAAGGACTAACCACCAAGCAACAGTCTGCTATTTAAGCTCTCTGACATTTTTTTCATCACAAAATTTCATTTTCATCTGCTTTGCAAAACTTCAGGATGAAGTTTCCATGGCAGCTGTCTGAGGCTGAGCACATGGTGTTTGCTGAAATTTCCCATCAAGATGGTCCTTGTTCCTCCTAAGAACATTAGCAGAGAAGATATATTCTGTAGGCGCTATACCTATGCATGCATAGTGCAGCTTTAAGACTTGAAGACTTTGAATAAGCAGCTTGAAACCCGAAAGAAGAAAACTCCTGACAGTGTTTGTTGATAGTGTTTTAAGTGAGGACAGTTAAAATGAAGAAAACAAGGCAGGATCAAGTGGCATCGAGGCCAGGGCCTCAAAAGGGTAAGACTTCCACATACTTGCATTGGATGAAGAAGGAGTAAGCAGCCAGGTAAAAGCATAGATTAGGGAAGAAAGTGATAGGATGTGATGAAGAACAGAGAAGTAGCTGGACTCAGTGGTGGAAGTGGGGGACTTAAAGGGGAAATAGACTTCTAAAACTTTGGAGTGGCAAGGAAAAAGGGTGGGGGAAATTGTGATGGAGGAGGAACAAATACATCAAGAAGGGATGAAGGGCTATGCACCACCAGCATTCTCCAGGAAGACATGCTGAGGAAGGAGAGAAATGCAGGCCACGTAAAAGGAAAATCTGAAGTTTGCAGGCACAGTATTTTGTCAAGCTGGATAAACTAGAGCTGTTCCTCTTGGAAGAGGATGGGACAAGGGAGGAACTCAGCAGCCTGAATAGGTTCAAGAGCACTAATATTGTGAAAACAGGAAGCTCATGAGTTCAATGGAAACATTATAAAAATCCATTTCTTAAAATAGGAGTCTTGCATGCCATTTCAAATGGTGCATAATCCATACTCCTGGTTGTGAGTGTTCAGTGATAAACTCCTCATTCCTGGAGACCTACCTGTTTCTGTGCTGAACAAATTATTCAAAAAGTAATATGTTAATCTTCCCACACAGATAAATAAGTGTTGCAGTTCCTTTACATACCCAGAGCATGCCCAAATTACCTACCAAAGTCAGTTATAAAAGCAGATTTCAGGATTTAATGGCTAAGTTTGCTAGATTATTACAACCAGCATAGAATGCATGCTTTTTTTTTTTTTTCCCCACAAATAATCCAAAAGTACACCCGATAAAAATAAGGAGCACAAGCAACACTGCATTGCACCCTGAGAGACACTACATCATCTCGGTCTGGTATACATCAGTGGATTTTGATTCTTCCACGTGCTATATCCGAAGGTCAAGTGAGGGAGCAATTGTAACATACCCAAGTTCTAAATGTCGGCCATCTGAAGCAGATTAATAATGTCTGCATAAAACTCCCCCTGATAAAATGCTACAGTTTGGACCCCATCTCCAGCTTGATTACAGGACTAAAGCAGTCTTCTTTCTTTCAATTCAAGCTTAAGCTGCCATTGTTTAACTTACTCTTAGCAATAGCACAGACAAATAAAACTTATGAGCAAGAAAAGCTAGAGCTCTCTTCACTCTCTCGACTGCATCAGGGCTGAGAGGAAATAAAAGCATAAAAAACTACGCTTCTTTCTGCCACAAAGGCTCAAAAGATTGCTCTCAGATCACACTAAAGCTCACAGAAAATAAATAATCATCTTGTGGGATGTTGAACAACCACAAGCTGTCGCCCTGTAGGAATTGTGGCTTTTTATGAATGCCCCTTCAAGATGCAAAAGGTTTGCTGTAGACACGGCGTTGGTCTGAGTCCTAGATTTTACTGTTTATCTTGTGGACCTGGAGAGCGATGTGGAAAAGTAATTTTGCTACTGTGTGCCTTTGCCTCTCTTCATAGTCCTGTTCTAATACATTTGGCTCTCACCCTGCTTGCAAGCTGCCTAGGAAAACCTCAACTGCAACCCATGCATTCAAGGGTAACTACATTACAATTAGTCACCCTGATGCCAGTGGGGTAAATCTGGATAGTCAGTACTTCGTTACTCACTTCTATTTATTTGGCTGAGGTAGTGCAAAGCTTATTTTTAATTTAAAGTAATTAAAATGTTGACAGAGGGCTGCTGCTTTTGGAAGAAAAAAAATAATCAGGACTTTCCCAGACTGAAAACTGTTTAGAGCACTACTCTCATCCATCACTTTGTATGACTCCATGATAACTCTCTCCTTACAATTGCAAGTCATTTTCTATCAGCATACAGGGACAGCTCTCTAGCAAGACACAAATAGAAAGAAGACACAAAGCTGCTTATTGGTAAATAAATCAAAGAAGAGGAATTGGGAGAAGGAAACAACACAAAGCTCTCTCTGTCAGGATAGCAGAGATTTATGTGAGAGATTCACTGATGCTTCAGGCCACTGGTGCCATTTTCCAGGCTATAAATGGGTGGATCTTTTGCATACATTTTGCTGGGTTGACTTAAGTAAGTCTTGA
>NW_010204033.1:23109-35587 GCF_000695765.1 Mesitornis unicolor
CTTTCCCTGGGGACTAGACTAAAAGTATTGTTTAGAAATCTAATATATGGTTTATTTACTCAATTTGTGCTGAGCACTACAGTTCCTTCAGGCCAGCTTCAGCAGTCCATTACTCCATTAATGGTCCATTACTGAAATTAGTGCTGTAATTGGAAGGAGGGAGGATGATGGGGAAGGAGACACTTTTTAAAGGAGCAGGTCCTGTTTAATCCCATCATGAAAGAAAGCATTAGAAAAAAGTCAGCTGCTCCCCCCCAAGCCCCTGCTGTAGGGAACGAGGTAAGGGAGAGAAACTTCTCTCTGGTGGATGACACCACAGCAATATCTGTGTGGTGAACAGATAGTTCTGAAGACTGCACCAGCTGGTCCCCTTTCAAATCAGAGGGGACAATGGCAACATCAAGCTGACTCTATGCAGAGCTCCCCTGTGCCAGAAATCGGAAGATACTTGGGTTTCACCCCAAGCTTCTGGTCCTTTGCATAAAAATGGCACTTCTCACCGGGCTGCTGGTGCAGTCTCTCCTCCCAGACTGCAGCTGGCTGCTTCACAGCCTTCACAAGCCCAGCAAAATGAAAGGGGAGCGATGTGGTGCTAAGAAAGATTGCTTAAGCATGGAGGTGGTGCACAGAGCTGGGTTTGGTTCCCTCCATGGGCCCTCCTTGAAGTCATGGAAGATATAGCTGTGTTTGGAGTGACAGAGATTCCTTTTGCTGCTTTGCTTCATTCATCTGCCCCCCAGATAAAAAATACTACTTTGCAGCATGAAGGCATTTGGGATCTGTGTATGAATATTTATTAATTAGTCAGCTAAATTATAAGGAAGCTTCACGGATGTTGTATCCAGGAATTGTATATGTGCATACAGTCACATAGTTTGCAATAATTTTTCAATATTAATTGTAAGCTGGTTGCTGAATAACAAATAACCTGTAGAGTTACTCTGGATAACTGAAATATATACTGCAAATATACATATTTATTGGTTTAGTTAAATAAAAGACCTGTCAGAAGACTAGCAGAAAGGTAATACAATAGCCCTGGAGAAGTCATCTGTTAAAAGAGATTAAAGAATTTACAATAAGAAAAAATGCCATAGCTTTTAGCTGGAATTCTGCTGCTTCCATTTTCCAGTCAGTGACAGGATTTGTTTTGCCAAGGCTAGAACTGGAAAGTCTCAAATGAAACCAAAGATTTAAAAGATTTTCCCTATGGGAGTGAGGGACTGTGAGTGCAGGTAATAATCCTGAATTTATTCATGAAGTGCAGTGTGACACAGACACAGACATGGCTGGAGGGGCCAAAATAGTAAAACTTAGTTAGGACTTAGGGTAAAGTACACATCATATCCTCACATTTGGCTTTGTTCCTATCACGTATACTCAACAAGATTTGCCCTGGAAAAGCTGTTTGATTGCTGGTATAAGCCACTGGTCTGAAAAGGGAGCCTGTGAGGTCCCCTCCACAGCTCAACCCTGTATGTGGTGCTGGCTGCACCCCAGTGAGAGCTCAGTTGCAGGCACAGGGTTCATCACAGGGAGAAGGTAGAGACTGGGGGAGGCACCCCCTGGAGAAACTGGGTCTCTCCCTCTCACAACATAGAATCATTATCGTTATGGTTGGAAAAGACCTTTAAGATCATCAAGTCCAACTGTTAACTAACTCTGCCATGCCCACTTCTAAACCCTGAGCACCATATCTAGACACTTCTTAAATACATCCAAGGATGGTGACTCCACCACTTCCCTGGGCAGCCTGTTCCAGTTTTTGAAAACCCTTTCAGTGTGAAAGTTTTTCCAAATGTCTAACCTAAACCTTCTCTGGTGTAACTTGATGCCATTTCCTCTTGTCCTATCAGTTGTAACTTGTGAGAGGAGACCCACACCCACCTCTTTACAACCTCCTTTCAGGTAGCTGTAGGCACCAATAAGGTTTCCCCTCAGCCTCCTTTTCTCCAGCCTAAACAACCCCAGATCCCTCAGCTGCTCTCCATAAGATTTATTCTCAAGATTCTTCAACAACTTTGTTGCCCTTCTCTGGGCCCTTTCTAGCAAGTCAATATCTTTCTTATACTGCAGTGCCCAAAACTGAACACAGTACTCAAGGTGCGGCCTCACCAGTGCCGAGTTCAGGGTCACAATCACTTCCCTAGTCCTGCTGGCCACACTATTCCTGATGCAGGCCAAGATGCCATTGGTCTTTTTGGCCACCTGGGCACACTGCTGGCTACTATTCAGCTGGCTGTTGATCAACACCCCCAGGTCCTTTTCTGCCTGGCAGTGCTACTTGAGGTTGTTATGACTCAAGTGCAGGACCTGGCACTTGGCCTTGTTGAAGGTCATACAGTCAGCCCCAGCTTATTGATCCAGCCTGTCCAGGTCCCCCTGAAGCAGATCCTACCCTCAAGCAGATCAACACTCCCACCTAACTTGGCGTCGTCTGCAAACTTGCCGAGGTAGCACTCAATCCCCTCATTCAGATCACTGGTAAAGATATTAAACAGGAGTGGCCCCAACACCGAGCCCTGGAGAACACCACTTGTGATCAGCTGCCAACTCCACTCACCACCATTCTCTGGGTCTGGCCATCCAGCCAGTGTTTGATCCAGCAGAGTGTATGCCCATCCAAGCCTTGGGCAACCAGTTAGGAGACAGTGGAAATAATATTACAAGAATAATAAAGCTGCGGTTCTCCATCTTTCTAACTTTCAAGCTACTCTAGATTTCTCAACAAGGGCTTCAAGAGCAGAGAGAAGACTGGGAGGGACAGGTGAATGCCCTCTCAAGAATTAAATCCCAATTAACACACCATCGTGACGAAGGCCACATTTTACGTGGTCGATTAAAAGACTCCCCCCATTGATCTATGCAGTTAATCATTGTCCTACGCCTGCTTAGGGAGTGCAGACACAAACCAGCAATCTAAATTTATTGAGACTTCTGGCAATCAATAGGTCAGACTCCTGGAGAAGCATTATGCAGAAGGCACCTCCACTGACTCATCTTGGGCTGGCAAGCCCCAGGTCTCCATCAGGTCCCTGAAACCATTCCCCTCTCTGCCCAGACAGTTCACACAAGGCCAGGGTTGCTCTGTGTATGCTCTTTGTCAAAGCCCAGACAAACAGCCCATGACAAAACAACAGCCACAGCGAACACTCTTGCTTTTGGCTCAGCATCACGGTGTGAGAGCAGGGTACCTGGAGCCAGCAGATGACCTGCCATATGAGCCCTGCAGTTTTGATTTAAACAAAACAAAAGTGAGTAGCTGTAATTTCACAGACGGGAGCAATTCATTAGCTGGGAAAAGATGTAGTCACTCTAATCAGGAGTGACTGGGGAGCTTTTGATGCAAATGGCCATTTGCAGCTGTCTCTGCCTGCTTCTCACCAGCTCAGCGCAAGGCAATATACTGTGAGATGGAAAAGTCAACCTGTGTATTAATTTGATAGTCAGCAACAGCATTGCCGGGCAATATTTCTGGGCCCTGCCATGTGCCCAGGTGATCTGCCACTTCTAGATTTTATAGTACGTGATAAAAAGAGGATCGTGCACTCCATTACATCACCTGAACAACTGCTGTTCATATGACTACAACCAAAGGGTCAGAACTAAAATCCATGCACTTGACTGCCCTGGGCACCCTGACTTTTGAGGACTGACAGAGCAAAGGTGGGAAAGACAGGCTAAAAACAAAGCCTTTTCACATTTTAATTGGTCATCAACTCAGCTTGAATGCCTTCTGCAAGGCTGATTACACAAACCAGTGTTTTCTTACTTTCTAATAACACTGCAGCAAAGTGTGTCCTCTATAGCACTGCACTACAGCCAGCATGAGTAATCAAAGAGTGAGGAATATTTTTTGGCCTGGATGAACTTTTCCTAGTTGCTAAATGACAGGGCAAGTGAGGAAATTGGGGAAGCAGCTATAGAGAGGAGCTACCTATCACAGCACCTGATTTCAAGGATGGTGGTACTGAGAGTGTAGGTGTGCATGGCTTTTGTCTGGGTTAAGGCTTCAAAAGAAAAGGGCTGCACGGCTCAACCTGGGATTCACAAGAGTTTGAGATTTCATGGCATAGACATCACAAAGAGCATTTCCACCCTTGACACAAAGTAAGGGTGGCCCCTGTACCCTTTTTAGGAAAAGCAGTCCCTTATCATCTTCTGCTAAGTTAGCCAAGTTAGGTCAAAACTCAGGTCGCAGCAGGACTGGTCCCAAAAGAAAACCATTGAAAAGTCTCTTGCTGACTGCAGCAAACTTTAGAGAGTTCTCATTAATGAGGCACAAATAATCTAACAATACACTCAGCTGCTTGGGGTAAGAGAAGAAAGAAGAGGATGGAAGTGCCAGGTGATGATATAGGCACTGCAGTACTCTCTGCTTTTCGTCAGCTAAAAACATCTCCTGGCATCAGGGTTTCTACAGGAATTAGACATAGCCCCAGCAAAGACTCTTTAGAAGATGCACATGCAAACTGGTCAAGAAAACCATCGTGCCATTCCTCTTTCAAGTAGAAGTTTTGTATGTGGAGTAAATGTTAAGGAAGCATGGATATTTGTTTCCTCAGTAATCTCTCAGAGCAAGTTGCAACAATCTCACGGTGATAAGGAATATAGGAGACGTGGCAGTCTGGTGTGAAAATGCAGACAAGATTTAAAGAAAGAAAAACTCTAAAGTTACATATTGTTTCATTTTTCACCAAAGAGGCAAAGAAGGCAGCACCAGTATTGTTGCACAACGTCTTCCTAATCCTCCTCTGGTGAAGTGGCATCCCACAAAAAACATCTATGGGAACAGACATACAGGCAGAAAAGGGGTAAAAATATGGGAAATGGGCAGGGTCATTTTAATTTAGATTACTGAATGACGCAAGAAAGCTGCCTGGGGGAGAAGTCCTTAGAGAAAATGGTAAATCTTTATATTGCATGACATTAATTACACTTTTACTGTGAGCTAACCCTATTACAGTATTGTGTATAGCCACAGAAGATGGTACTTCTGTGGTATCCCTCCCAATAAAGAGCTGTTCTGCAGGAGGCCCAGGGGCTCAGCCATGGATTTTACTGCACTCTGTGTCACAGCTCATAAAGACTGCTTAATGCACTTCCTTGCAAGTACTTTTCTTTACGACTTTTACCAGATTAGAGGTGTGGGGAGCAGCAGGATTCTTATTAACTTATTCTTTAATGCGAGGTCCTTTAGCATGGGCTGCAAATGAGATGTGAGTACCTTGGCCCAGATGTCTAGACTGCTACTGGGGGACTGGAAAAGCACTTCAACACCAATGGTGCAGGGTGTCATGACTGGTCATATCACTTGTGTTGACTTATCCTCCAGCATGAGACCTTGGAGCAGAGACCTCAGCATAGCTGTAGGATGTAATCCTCAGCCTGCATTCAGAAAAGTGTCAGAAGTTACTTTGTCGGTGTGCCAGATCGTTGGGAAACCATCAATGACTACCACGGACTCAGGTGGCAACAGCAGAGGTTCAGGGCTGGTGTAACACTGCTGGGGTTTTGTTGGAAGCAATAAGTGTCAGAGAAACAGAGAAAAGAAGCAAGAGAAGACTAGAAGGCAAGAAAAATATCATTAGCCTGGCTCTGAGAAAATACCACAAGACAGAATTTGGTCCAACTACTAACACATAAGGGCTTCAGACTGAACAAGAGAAAAAGTCTCATAGCATTTGATCCCTCTCTCCCTCAGGACAGTAGGGCTTGGCCAACAAATTAAATTGTGTCAGGTTTCCCCTCTCCAAAAAAATAGCTTACAAATTCCCTATCTAAGCACTACTGTGCTTGAGGCAAAAGGTGTAACAGCGATGCCAAGCAAGGTGCTCAACAGCAAGATCCAAACAGACCAAAAATAGCTGAGAAAACTACGTCAAAGCAAATGTTTCAAGAGAGAACTCAAGGTACTCAAAACTTACTCTGCCACTGGGTGATTGCAAGTCTTTCCTACTGATAGCTGAAGAAGCCACTGATGGGTTGGAGATCAGTTAACCCTCAGAGGTGCTGGGTGCCAGTGAGATTGTGTGAGCTGCTTCAGGAGAGCAAGAGAAAGCCAAAGATTTAGGCTGGTCCTTGACATGGGTGAGGCAAGCTTGCAATTTGACCAAGCCACTTTTCAATAGCAACTGAAACAAGCTCTCCCACGATACGTGCAGGCAAACCACCTCATGCAGTTCCTGAGGCGCAAGAGCCTGCAGTTGGCATGCTAGCCTAATAAAAAATACTTTTTCAAAATAACGATGGGATAAATGAAAGGACAAAAACCAGTCAGTTGGTACCAGATAGAGAGTGGATCTTCTAGATCCAATTGGTCCAGGCTGGGGACTATCTGCACACTGCTTTGCTGGCAGATACTGCAACCCCTCCACTACCAACAGAGCTTCACAGGGGACTTCTTTAATCCCAGGCTTCCTGCACAAAGCTAGCCCTCTCATTTTGCTGCAACTGAATGAATGCTGGCACAAAATATTGGGTCAGTATCTTCTGATCAGCTGAGAGTGACAGCCAGTACCAGGAAAATACATTCTCCTTTAGGTTTATCTAGATTTGAACTCAAGTCTTCCCATAGGCTCATACTGCAATTATATGCTCACCTATGTACGCCACATTAGTAGTAGATTTCTCCTCATGTACTGCAGACATCCAGTGCTGGTTGCTCAGCAAGCTCACACTATGGCAGACTCTTCCAAACATAACTTCCTGCCCACTAGAAATGCTTTTTGCACTTGCACGTCCAGCTGCTGAGCAGTAATCAGTGCAAGCACATGTATGTGAGGAGTGCAACCTGTGTACAGCATTGAACTCGAAATGTGGACTTTGGATGAACACTTTGCAGGTATATAGGGCTTTTCAAGGCAGAAGTGAGACATGGTCACTGACAGATATCTACCAAAAACCACCCTGTTTTTACAGTTAGAGGCAAAAATTAAAAAAAAAAAAATCAACAGGAACTTTGGAAGTTAAAAATATTGGCCAAGTGTAATTCTTGCTATAATTCAGTGAATACAATAAAAAAAATAAATTTTTAAAAAAAGCCATACCTGATTAAATAATTTTGGAGGTTGCTTTTTCTTTTTCAAAACCAAAAACAGTAGAGCAAAGCACAGAAGATGCAAAAGGCCTATGAACGAGGGAATTACAAATTAGACCTGCTGCCCTGGATCAGCCATTTTCCATAGCAACACTGTCTCAGAGATAGTCAGAGAGGAAGTGAGAAAAAAAATGGACAAATAAAGATGTGGGACAGTTTTATGTCCTGCAACTAACTGCCAATACTACCATTAGTGAGAGAGATGGCCTGTAGAGGACAAAAAAAAATAATTAAAAACTCAATGGTGGGCTATTTCTTGCATGAAACACCCCTGATCCAAAATGCCACCTAGCAGTGTATGAAAATCTCAGACAGTTTCACCTATGTAGAAAAACTTCAGCAATCCTTTTTGGGACTAAACCACCATGGCTGGTGCAAATGATGGCTGGAAAATACCTCCCAAATGGGAAAAATAATGATACAGAGATGACCCAACTACATTACAAAATTCTTTGAAGGTTATACTGTATTCCTGCCCCTGATACCACCATTTCAATGTCAAAGGAAGAGCTGGGTAGTATTTTCCTTGGATTATATTCTTCTACTGAGCAAATAAGCCAAAAAGAAAGTATTTGAGCAGCAGGGCCCTGCTACTACACGGCTCCCAAAAGGCAGTCATATTCCATACCATCTCCTGGGCACCTTTAAAAGTTTTCTCAGTTTGGATCAAAATTTTTATCTATAATAACCAGCTTAAAAGATAGCATTAGCAGAGCAAACACAGCATGTTTTCCTACAAATGCATAACTCCTTATCAGGTTCTCAGACACCTCTATCAGTGTGTGCCCCAGTGAGGCTTACCTGGGGCTGGAACCTTCATAGCTCTGCTTTCCAGCAAGGGCAGGTCATCTTCTCCCAGGGAGAACTCTGGTGATGTCTCTCTCCTCTCTGGACTGCCTGCTTTCACAAAACTTGTAGGAACAACTTACTACTGAGATCTGGCCTTTTCTAGCTGGGTTCCCACCCAACCTGCCACATCCAGGAGTTGCCCTCGGGGTGAGCAGGTACAGCCAGAGCATAATGAGTCCATCCTCCCTTCCTAGGGAAACAGTGGAGAAAAATGGCAAATGCATGAGCGGGAGGAACATGAAATTACCTCCTGCCTCCCCAGCCCACACAATAGATGATCCCTAGTGCAACCTGCCTCCATGGACTTTCAGCTGCTCTGGATAGAGCCACCACCACAGGAGTGGGTAGGGAGGTTGTGAATCCCCAGTGTCACCATCTAACAGGTTACCAAGGGCTGTTGGTTTGGTTTTTTTTCCACCTTGCTTCTCAGCCCTTGAAGGGCGCAGAAGGACAAGAGGGAAGAAGGCAAAGGGGAGAGAAGAGAGACTGCAGCAGAAAGAGGGGCAGGGGGGAGTAGTGCACACAGCTTTTCACAGCTGAAAACAGATCCTGCTGCTGGTAATGTGAGAGGGCTGGAGCAGGCGCCAAATGGATAAGGCTGTAGACAGTGGGGCCAGAGCAGTGATACTTGCCAGTACCTGCAGATAGGAGACAAATAATTGGCACATGTTAAGAAAAAAAAATAAAAAGGAAAGAAACAAAAAAAGAGGGGGGGGGGAAAGAGAGAGAGAGTTGTTGAATGTCCGTATTTTCTAAATGTGTCTGGCAGGAGCCCCTGCAAGGAATTTAATCAGCAAGAGTTGTTTAAACTGGGCTTTGAAAACAAGCCCTGTGCTGCTAGTAATGAACTTCATATCATCTGCAACTCCTGTTTGCTGACGACATTCAATTTGTTAATTCTGCAGCTGGTGATAGGGGTCAGATACAAAAGTGACGATTGTTTTTTGACGTCCCAACCCCTGCTCACATCTTTCTAATTAATCCTTTTAGGAGCCACCAGCAGATCAAGAGAAGAGTGGGGAGGGAGGGAAAAAGAAGGAAGAGAGACCTTTTTTCTGTGCCTGCCCTGCGGCTCCTTGCCTCCTGCTCCAGTGGAAAGGAGGCCCAAGGGCATACCTGCTACTCAGTCTATAAGCATGAGTCTTCTCAAGCTGTCTTAGAAAATTTTAATGTTGGAAAGGTAGGTATTTAAAAAAAAAAAGCCTACCTGCCCTCCAAAATAGCTCTTTTTCAAATCTGGCAAGTATTTCATATTAACTGTCTCCATGGGGCATGAGATGGGTGGTGAAACTGGTGGTGGGGTAGGAAACCATTCTCCTACTAGCTTATCCTGCAGACATGGGGTTGGCAAGATCTCCCAGGGGACAGCTTAAATAGCCAAGTATGTACAAGCCACATGTGGACCCAGAATTTCAGTGCAGGCTGGTAATAGCCTGTCAAAGAAAGAAGTAGTCATGGCCTCAGGAGGTCTGGCAGTGCCCAGGGAGCAAGGTGGGCACAGAGGTGCAGGTGATGCCAGGAGAGCAGGACAGCCTGACTGTCACATGAGCCCATGGCGCATGAATGGCTTTGAGGGAAACAGCAAAAGGGTTGGTGGGCAGGAGATGTTGCTGACCCATGCAGTGAGCAAACAGGAGTGCTTTGCAGTCACAAAATCTTGGTCTTCTCCAAGGTGGTTTTAGCTCTGGAGCCTAGATGTCTTACCTAGAAAGTTATTTAAGGTATTGAAGATTCTGCAACGACTACATGTTTCTTGGAGAGGGCTAGTCAGAGCATAGCATTCAACATTAGGGTCATGAGCAAGCTTTGCCTTTATGGTGTCTCTTCAATTTGTTCCAAACTTTGTGCAGAAAAGCTAGGAAAATACTGGGCAGGGGAAGAACTGAATACTGCAATTAATTTGATGAGTCACATGAAAAGATCAACAGCAAAATAAAAGTACTGAGTGGCACTCACCCACAAAGGACATTATGGATGATCATGCTCTCTGATTACCACTGAGGGTAATAAGACGGACCATCTCCCTTGAGACTTAGTGTTCTAAAGGTGGGTGCCCAGCATGCACTTAGTAAGACATCAGATCTCATGAAGTTGATTTTAGCAGCACATTCTAAAATGGAGACACCAAAAAGGTGTCTCCATTTCTACTACATTTCACTGCTTAAAATCTCAAATCAAAAGCCTTTCAAAGCACCAACATCATGTAGTCATCTGCACAGCTGGCAGAAGTAAAACCAGATGCCATATACCAGTGACAACAGGAAACTGATATCTCTCTGTCTGCAGTCTAAAAGAGTTCTTTGACTTCTGTCACTTGGTTGATTGAGTCTTGGCTGAATTATAATATAAGAGAAGATCATCCAAGGCTGATGTTAGCATAAGGAACTCTAACAAAAAAAGATAAAACACTAAAATTTACTGAATGGATCAATTAATAAAGTTACACCAAACAAGAGCCACGTGATCTGCAAAGGTATTTTTAGAGGTGGAGGTATCTTCCTACTGGAGTGTCACCACCTGCCACTAGCAGGTAGCTCACTACTGAAGCCTGCTGGTAAAGGAAGAGCATTAGAGGGCTGCCTGAGGTTCCTGGTAGACACCAGCCCCACAGAAGACCAAGAGCTGTGCTATATCTGCTGGTGATTAAGGACAAATGACCGGAAGAAAAAGGCTGCACTGGGACATAAGCAATGCAGCTATTTTAGATCAAATAGCATTTCCACATCAAATAAGCAGAAAGCAAGAAAACAGAATCATGTGCCTGAAGGAAGATGTCACGTAGTGAAAAACTACTAGAAGTGACTAAATTTCTCAGTCTGTTTGTAACTACATGCATTGTTATTTGTTAATAGGCTTTCACCTGCTGCATTTGGGAACACAAGCATGACTTTCACTCATGCAAGATTTATAGGCTTAACTTAGCTGCATATGAAAAACCTGTTGGCTCTGAACACCCTTGCAAGCAGCAATGCAAACAGCAGCAAGGGGTTCATGATATCCACTCTGCTTAGCCAGAAGCACGAAGCACTTAGTGAAAAACATTATCCTTTCTAGTGTTTACATTCAGCTTGAGCACATCTTAGGCATTTCATTCTGTATAAGTCCCACAGGTAGCCTGTCATGTAAAAGACAGGTTGTTTATTATTCAAGTGTTAACAAAGTACTTGAGTGAAAAAGTAATCTATATTCAGAGGGTGGGGGGGCACGAGGGGAACTGAACCAAAGCAAGTATGACAAGAATTGCCAGCTCCAATAGCAACCAGAGTATCTTTTCTGCTCAACTCACACAGAGGTATCCTCATACAAGCCTTGTGCAGGCAGCTATACCCTGTTATGTACCTCTCAAACCATGGCTTTTGACTTGCTATATCACTTTGCTTACTCTGCCAAGGTATTTCTTTGAAATCCAAACATTTCCTTTTATTAAGTAATTACATGCATGGTTATAAATTCTATTTCAGGGTAATAGTTTTGATTTTCTTAGATGAGAAAAGGCCTTTACATCAACCCAGAACACCTAACACCACAAGGAGTCACTCCCACACACTATCATTGTTTTCTAACATGCTTTCATTTTTTTTAATCAGTCATGTCTCTTGCCACAATATGAGGTTTTAATAAATGAGAAAATACATATTTTAATGAAACACACCCTCTCTCCAAGACACATACACAAAGAAAAACAAAGCATTTCTAGATAGAAAACAGCTAAAAGGGGTAAAGTCAACAAGGACAGTGTTTAAGTAATCAGCATTCCCAGATAGGTGATGTCAAAATGATAATTATCCTTCCAGAGCTGCCTGCAAATCTAAAGCAGGAGGTAAATGTCCAAAGAACTGTTTGCTCTGCTCTCACTCTGTGCGGGTAGAGAGTACATCTGGAATAACGTGCTCACAAAATGGTCTTCATCTTCCACAGCTCTCTGGGGCTCTATGGAAAGGGTGTAGGTGGTCCAGAGGGACATAATTACAAATAAAAGTGAAAAATAACACAGTAACATTTGTGCTGTTTATCAGGACAAATTCCCAAGCAATGACACATAGATGACGTGAGGAGCAGTGTCCTTAAGGAATCAATGGGAGCTGCATTAAAGGTTACATTAGATAAAGCAAGCTCTGATACAACCTGGAAATAAAAAGTTTCCAAATGCTCTTATTTCTTCTACAGAGTGAAGTGGCGGAGTCTCCACTGCACAGCAAAGTTTCAAAAACACCTTTAGGTCTCTGGCTTGTTTAGGTTACTATTTGGAAAGCAATGTAGAACAACTAGATTGTGTTAAAACAGCGTTGTTCAGCAGGCAAGTGTATCTTAGGAACTTTGGACCACTGTTATCCTCCTGCATTTAGAGCGTAGGCCCTATGATAAATCATTTATATCTGCCCTGCGCCATTGCTCCAGTCTTCAAGGGGCTTTGAGGATGGTACTGCAGTACAAGCAGTGAAGAGTAAGTTGACTGAGGTGGCAGATTCCCAGCTCTTATATGATGCTATTTGTCCAAGTCACTTCTATTTAGGGGCCTAGCCATGGACA
>NW_010204034.1:0-248 GCF_000695765.1 Mesitornis unicolor
TCCACCATGTTTCTGTGATAGCTACCATATCATAGTTATTCCAATGCACAATAGTCTCCAGTTCCTCCTGCTTATTGCCCATGCTGTGTGCATTGGTGTAGACAGACTTCAGACAGGCTAAAGGCCCTGCAACCTTTTCACAGGGAGAAGTCCTAATTTCTGCCAAGCCATTATCAGGGACTTCCATGGTTACTAACCCGTCAGTGACCCTTGCACCTTGGGGTGCTGCATGGACCTCCATCCCCTAC
>NW_010204034.1:482-964 GCF_000695765.1 Mesitornis unicolor
ATCCGTGATTAAAAACCCCAAAGCCCTGCCTGTGGCACCAGTCTCTGAGCCAAGCATTGATCTGTTGGCTCTTTCTCTTTATTGCCTCAGATCTCCCTGCAACTGGTGGGATAGAGGAGAACACTACTTGTGCTCCAGATCCTTTAACCAGTTGTCCCAAGTCCTTGAAATCCCTTTTCATTGCTCTCAAACTACTTGTAATCTCATCACTGCTCACCTGAAAGACCATCAGTGGGTAGTAGTCAGAGGGTTTAACTAGGATAGGGAGTTTTTTCTGAATGTCCTTGACCCTGGCTCCTGGGAGGCAGCAGACTTCCCTGAGGAGTAGGTCTTGTCTACAAATAAGACCTTCAACTCCCTTCGGAAAGGAGTCCCCTATGATAATGACTTTTCTGTCTTTCTTACTTGAAGATGTTTTTATGCGTGGCTTCATCTGATTGAGCCTAGGTGGTGCCTCCGAGCTAGGTGAGTTGTCTTCTTCC
>NW_010204034.1:1095-2479 GCF_000695765.1 Mesitornis unicolor
TCCTCTAAGTCCTCCCATTTGCTATGGTCAGCCTGGCGTAGAGAGGCTAGGGAAGCCTGTGCCTCGCTCTCATGAGCTTCTTTTACCCGTTGGGCCTGCCTCAGGGAAGGGAGGGTATGGCTCCAATGGTCTATCTCCTCCTCACACTCCCTGATGGTTCTCAGCCTACTTACCTCCTCCCTGAGCTCCACCACTATGCAGAGGATCTCCTCTACTTGGGCACACCTCCCACAGGCATGCTCACTGCTGCCATCAGACATCAGCGTAAGAGCAGGGCACACCCTGCAGCTCGACACTGAGCACTGACAAGACACGCCTGCAGTGCTGGGTCCAGTTGTGGGCTCCCCAGTACAAGAGAGAAATGGACATGCTGGACTGAGTCCAGCAAAGGGCCATGAAGATGATTAAGGGATTTGAGCATCTGTCACATGAGGAGAGGCTGAGAAACCTAGTGGTGTTCAGCTTGGAAGTGAGAAGGCCCAGGGAGATCTTATCCATGTGTATAACACCTGGTGGGAGGAGTAAAAAAGATGGAGCCAGGCTCTTCTCAGTGACGTTTACTGATAGGATGAGAACCAAAGGGCACAGACTGAAATATAGAAAATTCCATTTAAACATAAGAAAAAGCACTTTTTCTGTGAGGCTGGTCGAACACTGGCACAGAGAGGCTGGGGAGGCCCTATCCTTAGAGCTGTTCAAAACTCAAATGGACACAGCCCTGAGCAACCTGCTGCAGCTGACCCTACTCTGAGTATGGATCTGGACAGTCTCCAGAGATGCCTGCCCACTTCACCAGTTTTGTGATGCTTTGATTGGAGTATACAGAGGATTTTTGCAAGGCACGTTGAAGAAAACATTATGTTATGTAATGTCAAGTATCATCAAGACTGCTAGGAACTGATAAATCCTGAATACTACTTAGAAATGCAGAGCAAGACTTCACTGTAGCTAAGAATATGTGTTTGTAACACAAAATTATGATGGGCACGTGTTAATCGTTCTCCACCAAAATGCAGGCTTTTTTACAATCATTTTTATCCTAGGAAAAACATCTTCATTAAAGTATTTGAGCCTTCAAAACATGCCAGTCATTCTATCTGCAAGATGGTAAAACCAGCAAATCACTCTCATGTCTATTTCCTTACTAAAAAATCAATGAAATTGAAACTACCTCAGTATACGTGTATTGACTTTTATTCCTCACACTAATTTAACTGTAAAGGCCTATTAAAATACAGATCAAAGCATCTACCAAGGAGTTCACTTAGCTCTGTAAAAGCATACATACTTAGAAGAGAATATAAGAAAATGGTAGAAAATACAGGTAATTTGTGATAGAAGTGTAATGGGTGCTCATTGTACTAGATCCTGCTGACGAGATAAT
>NW_010204034.1:2510-8502 GCF_000695765.1 Mesitornis unicolor
ACTCTGCCTGGAGACAGAATAGGATGAAAGACAAAGTTTTATTTCACTTTTGCTTAATAGAAGGTGAATAACTGAGTCACACTATAAGTTTGAATCAGTATTGAATATGAAATCTGGATGTGAGTCCTAATCTGATGTCTTCATCATAAAACAGTCTTTCCTCATGCTGTTCAGAGAGGATGATAAGCTATATTCCAAATAACCTCTGAACTGTGCACTTGAATTAAGGAACATAAAGGAGTGAACACCACCGTGCGAGCAGCCATGGAGTAGCATGAAGATAGATGGTGTCTGGGATGAGATGGGACTAAAAGAGAAGCAGCAATATGGGTTTTTTCCATTGCAGTGAGTCATATAAAGCAAGAATACACACGTAAACTAAAGATTTTTTCCTTTCTCTTTCAACTGCCACAAAGAAGGCATTTCAGTAGCCACACCATTAAAGCACCCTGAGCTGCTGTCATGCACAGGGAGCAATTGTTTCTTCTTTGTAGAAGGAAATGCAAACATGCGTGCACGTGTGCACACACACACACTTAAAAATGGTTTAAAAAATGTCATATTTGACTTCCGGACTAGTTTGACAATTCTCTTCAAAAATAGCTCTCATGACTGCAGGCTGGCAGAGCTGTTCCTGCCTTGATTTAAATGGGAAAACTCAATTAGAGTTTGAATCTGTTGCACTGAAATGGAATTTTCTCTTGCAGGCAGAGCTTGGTCACAGACACGGAGCAACATGAGCAAGAGGGGCTGGAAGAGGAGGAGACCATGCCTGTGTGGAGGGCAGGATTTGGGGATCTCTGAGCTGGTTGGGACAGGGTTTTTCCATATGCTGCCACTCTGGAAAGGGACCTTCATTGCACTTCTCCAAACATATTCAAGAAACTGCTCTTTCTTCCAGGCTTTTGCTCACCAAACCTGGGCCCGAGGAGCCCAGGTCTGAGGGTAGCAGGGACTGGGCACAGAGGAACTCATGAGCACAGAGCAGTGACTCGGTTCATGAGGACGGTCTCCCTTTGCTTTGACTCTCTGGTTTTGAACAAATCTCCACCCTTCCCCAGGCTCTTCCCCTCAGGTTTAAGGGTGCCATTTGTGTTCCTGTAGTCTAGAAATATTTATAAGGATCTCATCTAGGCTGGAGTTTAGGCTTTTTGGTGGCAGGTTCACCTGGGGAGACACTTGCCCTCTCTCTAGTGCCCCATTGCAATCCAGTGTCTCTCCTCACTGCTTCCACAGAAGTTTCCAGCCGTGCGGGGAGACACTTCAGTACTGTCTCTGCTCCTGGGAGCCCTGAGCTGGCCTCCACATTTTTCTCATCATCATGCATTCATGAGATACCTGCCTAGAAATCACCGACTCTCCCCCTGCCTCTCTTATCTGGGATCTCAGCCTGAGCCTTAGTTTCCATTTGCTCTGTAAGTCATCTGTGCTAAACTGCTTCTCATGAACAGCAGCTTCCAGCATAACTTCTTTCATCTGTGGCTTGTATTTGTGTGTGAGAGGGAGAAAACAGGGCTAATTTACATCAGCAGCTGGCTCCTCTGATCTGCCACCTGGAGACTTGGCTGGTGGGGAATGTGTGTCTGCAAACGGGCCAGCCCTTTGCTCCTCCCAGCTGTGCCTCTCTCTGCACTTGTCACCCTCCTAACAGGGGGTGAATGTACCCCTTGACCCACCCCTTTGGAACCTGCTGGACACTGTTAGTGGATGTTAAGGACTGCAAAGAAGATGCACCAGTCCTAGCAGTGCAGCAGGCTACAGTGATCCTCTTGCAAAACCAGTAGCATAAAGATTCAAGTGCGTGCATAGAGGCAAAGCAGGGAAATGGCTTGTGCATGGGTGGGAAGGGGCAGTGACATGCAGGGCTCAAGTCTACTCTGATACTGTGCCCTACCTTGACTGAATTTAGTAATCTGGTTATGCACATCGAGCTGAAGTCGTTCATATATACCGTACTGTCCTTTGTCCAGGGGAGAAGGGACATGATGAGCAAACATTTTCACTGAATAACTAGTCCTTGGAGAACCTGTTGCAGATGGGGTGTTTAGATCTTCCTATGGTTATGTTGTGTGCAGATGAGACCAGAGTTTTAATAGCCAGGCCTCAGCTGCACAATCAGGGAAGTCCTGTGAAGGGGTTACTGCTCTGCACAGAAATGTGTCTGTGAACAACCTGTCCTGGGAGCAAAAGCAGGTTAATGCTTTAAAGTCCTTCCCTGCAGGCTTCTGCTGCTCTTGCGTGCATGGACGGTATGTGCATGATCTGAATTGAGGTGCTCTTGTGTGTGTTCAGATTACCCTGTCACTGACAGGAGGGAGTTGAAATTCTCACACGAGGGCAGGGCAGGAGCATTTGACCAACCGACGGTTACTATAATATCACTCTCCATACTCCAAGGAGATACTGCAGGGACTTTTGGCTTCTACCTGATTTTTTTTTTCTTGGTAGGTTGAGATTTTCTTTTGAGTAGGCTTCTAAAGAGCAAAGGAGCGAGTTTGGAAAAAAAAGCAACCCACATATAAATCTAAAAATCACATTGTTGTGAAAGGTAAGGCCAGTGAGCGAGGCAAGAACCATGGCTGTGCAGCAAGGGGGATTTTCTGAGGAGGCCATTCACAACAAGGTTATTGGGTGTCTGTGACACTTTTGTAGGGATAGGGAAAAACCTATCAATGCCAAAGCTGCGGTGGGGCCAGCAGCTACCTGAGTTTCCCAGAGCTGAGTACACCCCTCAGCAAATGTCAGAGCTTGTCAGTGAGAGGGGAAATTGCTTTCACTGGAATGAATCACACAGATTTGTGGGACAGGCAGGGAAACTTTCTGGAAAGGTCTGTTGAGAAAAACTAGATGAACCATGGTGGCAAAAAGGTGAAGATGAAGAACTATCTGATAGCTCAGGCTATGGCTCCTGCAGTGAGAGCAGTGACTGCAGCACCTGGGAGGAACCCTGGGATGTGGGATGGTGATAGGGGTCAGGCCCGTAAGGGAAATGTTCCTGGTCATGCACAGCAGACACCAACTATGTGTCCAGCTCTGCCTGCAGATTAAGTTTTAATGATCTCAGAAGAGAAAGAGCTAAAATGAAACCAAGAACCTGCTCTGAGGTCCTTTAGGAAAAGGTAAATGTGACTGAAAAGAGAGGGCAAGTGCTTCCAACGCGGCATGTCTGTAAAGCCCACCACCCCCAGGGCAGGGCTGCTGTCTGCTCTGCTGCCCCACACCAGGTCATTTCCCCAGCTGATGCTGCAGGGAGGCATTCCAGTTCCCCAGCCAAGCGGAGTGAGGAGGTGGGGGCAGCTGGAAATGGGGACAGGACAGTTCTCATGCTGGGCCCACGGAGAGGGCCAGTGGTCAGCGGTGGTGGCCGGTTCAGAGGGACCAGGTGAGGAAAAATCCATTGCTGAGTGTAGCGGCCTGTGGTGGGACTGCCTGTGTGCAGCCACAGAGCCCTCTTGTGTTGTCTGCTGGGCTGCAGACCAGCCCGAAGAGCAGTCTTTCCTTTCACAGCACCAAGGAGGGTAAAAAATGAGTGGTGTAGGTTTCCCACCCCCCCGTTAGGAGTTTTCAGCTTGTGGGTGTTTCTAGAAGGCAGGAATGGGAGGAATAAAGTGATCCAAGTCCCCCCTGTGTGTGGGAGGAGGAGATATATTCTGCACAACTTCTAAAGACCCACACACCAGGAGAAGGAGTTTACTCTGGAGCTGTTCCCATGGTGTTACCTGTTACTAATTGATTGATTTTTCCAGACAATATTATGGCTTCTTGCAGAAACTCAAAGCCCCAAGAACTTATTGTTTCACCAAAAAGAAATATATAAAAATTGTTTTTCTTACATAATCCCATTAATATTTTTTTCCTGTGGTAAATAGCTACTTTTTTTTTTTGAAAGTAAGGGGGAAAAAAACCACCCCTTGGCTGAACTGTCAAATCTCTGAAGACTGAAAATTCAGGCATCTTTCCTTGAGGCAATATTAGAGCCACAATGGGCTGTTCCACCCCCCCATTTTTTATTCTGACCTGTTCAATCATAGCTACAAAAGAAAAAATGGTTAGTGGAGAAGAAGAAATGGAGACAAGGTCACCTTCTTCTTTTATAAAATAGGGGTTATATTTATTCCTTTCTGTAGTGGTCTATGCTTTCCTCCTGTTCCTGTGAAACACCTAAGTCTCTGCTTAAGCTTAAGGCTACAAATAACCCCCTTTACTGCAATCTGCCTTTAGGGGAAGCCACCTTAGGCACAAGGCTTTGTGCAGTGGAGGCTGGTGAAGAACCAGGGAGCCCTGCTCCAGTGGAGTCCCCAGGGAGACAGTGCTGTCCTCCCCTGGCAGTCATACATCCTTGGACTGGTTCCCAGAAACCACAAGCAGATTAAATATCACAGGATTGTTTTTTTTTCCTTACAATGGCACGGGTATGCTTGTCTCTCGTTTTAATTAATGGTTTCAAAAAGTGTAAAGTCAGAAAGGACTATTAGATCGATTTAATTTACTCACTGATTGTTTTGTGTGAAGTCTACTATTAACTAGGTATTAATCTCCAGCAGATACCACCAGCAAGGAAAAAAGAGGTCATCAAAGTTAAGAACATTTTTAAACTACTGTGGAAAGAAAAAAAGAGTGGAAAATGCTTCTGAAAATATGTCCCATGCTACAGAAAAAGGTAAATATTGCCCTTCCTTCTGTCTGCACTAAATTACAATGAATCTGAATAGGGAGAAAATTATTTCCTGCATTCAGATCCAATGGTTTCCAAGACCCTGAGAATACAAACAAGGACCGTACGACTCAATCATCCACATACAGTGCAAGGGAGGTCTTGTTTTCAATCATGTCTCTAAATGACAACCAGAGGTGTATGTCAGAATCAGTTACTTTCCTATTTATAATCTGTCAAATAGACTCTTCTTGTATATGTCTAATACACTTATGAGGTTAGGAGGAGGTTATAAGAGGTTAGGAAGCTGACGTTGTGTTTTGGAATTTCCTATCTACTGAAATAGCTTTTCCTAATAATTCAAGATGCTGTCAAATGAAATAAAATCATTCTGATGATGATGCTATGTATGTGCCAGCTTCTATTTGTATAATGTATACTGTATTTTTGCTGCTTAGGATCGGATTTTTGATAATTTCTTTCTCTCTGTGTTGCTGATGGCATGATCCTATTTGATCTCAGTGTTGGCAAGAAAATTTAAGATTGAAGACCTATTTTAGCAATACCTTTAGTTTACATTGAAGCCACTTTTAACCTGAGCTGTTGCTTTAGCACCCAGCCAAAATATTTGGATTAGAAATATTTTATTTTTTTTAAAGATCTTCCCTTCAAAATGTAAGTAAGTCAGTTCTTGAAAATATTTTTACTCATTGCAGATTTGGGAAATACTGTATTATTTCAGAACAAAGCTCCTGGGTATCTTTCCTCCACATCCTCAGAATATATGTTCAGAAAACACTGAAAGCATTTAGATTTGAAAAACAATCAAAATAGTATGCTATGATGTGCTTTGGTGTTGTGTCGTTGTGCCAAGACAAACAAGGTGCTGCCCAGAGCATTCTCTGTTATAGGTCTAGTTATACTTTTCTGCTTTTTGATAGGAGACAGATCCTTAGCTTTGCCCGTGGTAGCCACAGTTAATATCTCATCCATTTACTGGTTCCCTCACTCACTGTCTTCTTGCAAAGCCACCCCTTCTCCTACTGGCTGTAGTTGAATTAGCTGTCTGTATTAGGTTCTTAGATTCACCCTATGCTCTCAGTCTAACATTATTTATTTGAGTTTAATGAAAACACCACCAAGCCTATAGGAGTGGTCAGAGAGCATCTTGTGCCAGATGGTGTTGTAGCCATCCTGAAAACTACCGAGTGTAACTGATACTTAACATGTTCTTTAACTTTGGAATTGGAGGAAAATTTAAGGAACTCCTATGAAACGATCCCTAACATCTTCCAGTCGAGAAAAAGAGAGAAGTCACAGAATCACAGAATCACAGAA
>NW_010204035.1:0-7898 GCF_000695765.1 Mesitornis unicolor
CATTCCCCAGTGATAAATGCAAGAGCAGCTATTTGTGGCGGTGAGCTAAAAGCGTGATGATGCTGGCTACAGACACTGGGTATCTCCAGAGATGAATCTAAAATGACAAGGGCTGAACCCTCTCTGCAAAGTCCTCAGTCCTTGAGCAAAACATCCTGTGCTGTTCCAGTTTGTGAAAGTAACACTCACCTACCATGGATTGTGCAAAACTTCTTAGGACATAAAACTGTAAATTGCTGGTTTGGTTCCACTTGGCAACTTCCTCAGGTCTCCATGCAGGGGAATCCCTGCGAGGTGGCCGTTGGCCCGGTTTCCTGCCCTTCACAAGGCTGTGGTTTTGATGGCTGCAGAGTCATTTGCAGAAGCACCTGCTTTGACAGGAGGCCAGATGCTTTGCCACAAATGGCAAGCTCAGGGCTTGGAGTCAGTCCTTTGCATGTAGGCACTTGGGTTGGTTGCCTCCCTTAAAGGCCAACCATTAATGCTCCTACCTTTGCTGGGCATTCATGAGTGCTCCCCTTCACACATGGGAGAGCTGAGGTCAGTTCCCACTGTGTTTTAGAGGCACATTACCCCCGGAGGTGTGCCCTAAGAGTAGCTAGCTCAATTGGCCATGTTTGCTACTACATTGTTTATTTTGTCTGGTATAAATTTGCTGTTAAGTTCCCTCTGCTTATGAAAAACAGTGGCTACATCTATATTGACATTTCAGAAAGGTCCTCAGCCTGTGCTAAGACCCAGGGTTATTCTGGCACAGTTGGCCAAGGCTCAGTCCCTGGCGATAGCTGGGCAGGACTCAGAAGATGGCATGAGCACAGGGTGGCTGTGAACAGGTTGAGCTCTGGAGGCTGTGTTTGGCTGTACATCCATGAGCTTTGCCACAACAGCTGGTCTCAGAAAACTATTTACTGGCCACAGCTACCAAGTGCTAGTCCAGAGGCTGATTTGCCTCCACAAGGATGCTCCTGACCATGCAAGAGCAGCTGCAGAGGTAGGAGCTCACTGAGTAACCTGGACCTTCTGAGTTTTCTATGAGGGTTCAGGGCAGGACAGGACAAATCTCTTGCAAGAGAAGTGATTCCCATAATGCAGCAAGGTGCTGGAAAGGTCTGAAAGCTCTGGACCAGGAGGTGGGAACCCAAGGTTTTCAGAGCAGAAGTGCTATGAAGGATCATACTGGCGAAGACTTTCATGCTCCCTTCAGAAATGGTGACTGACCCCAGATTTGGTCACAGCACAGGACTTTTAGCAGGCCTGCATGCCGAACACGTCAGCACTCAGTAAATCAGCAACCCAAGAGGGGAAAATATTTTTGGAAACTACACATTCCTGGTAGGTTTAACCTGATTTCAGAATTCTTGCTCAAATTTCTAAAGGTTAATAACACTTCTAGAGAAAAGAATGATAACACCACACACAGCAGCCATACAGCCTCCCCAGATCTTGCGTTTATTGAAAGGAGAATGACAAATCCTTGGTGACTGACTGGTACAACGGTTCCCTGGATCCAATGACGTGAGATGCGATCACCCCCAGATCCCTGGAGATCCTGTGCAATTAGCCACACTACAACCTACACAAAGAAAAGAATATTTCAGAGTTTTCAGGCTTACATTGATGGAGAAAATTCTGCTACACAGAACTTAACTGAAAATTTGGAAAGTCGCTTTTGCCCCAGTCAAATACCAAACTTACCATTTACAGCATGAGTGTCCCGAACGACACACGCCCAGATAAGCATTGCCAAGAGGGCATGTCCCAGGGAAACAGAAAGTCCCACGATATCCACATCGCATAACTGATCTTGGAAGTTTTGCAAAGCCTGTACCATAACAAAAAAATAATAAAAAAATGCAAGAGACAGTTGTTTCTGTCAGGGGTTTGCATTTTGCTAAATTCCTGTGAGCTGACACCTATGCCCAAAGTCATGACAGTTCTAATGCAATCCTCAGAGGAGGAGCTCTATGGGCAGAACCAAGCAGATGTTCTAATGCCTTTTTCAGATGTAAGGACTGTGTGTCCTAGACCAGGACTCGCTTAGGAACTCAGAGTTTAGGGCTGGACACCAGAGATCTGACAAAAAACAGTAAATGGACACTTACCAGCTCCTAAAGTCTTGTGGATCACAGTTAAGGAGAGATGCACCAGCTCAGCTGTGAGACTGCCACTTCTAGGGGCAGAAAGATTTCTGTGCATCTAGATTTCCATAGATTTGGGCTATAACCCTCCCTAGACACTTCACCCACTTCTCAAAACAGGTCCTGGTGCCTAACAGTCCATATAGATGGCCACCATACATGGGTAAACTCAACAACGCATGCAGAATGACCACTAACATGCTAATAAACACCAGGTTAAACAGCATGGCATTGCTCTTATCCACATGGCTGAACTTTCTTCCCCGTTATTATAGGATATCCATGTTCAAACTGCCTTTTGGGAATGGTCACCAACCCGTGCTATTCCTAGAACACGTTTTATCCCTGAAAGTGTCAGTTGTCAGTGGTCAGAATTACTCTAGGGAGCAGACTGCCAATTAGGCAGCATGTTGCCTGGCCCTGTTTGGTTGACTAATAGAGATGTAGCCTGGCAGGCTGATGCATTCTAGATGCACCAGATTGACTGCACATGAACCAATTAATTCCAGTTTCACAGCTCGTCCATGCAACTGCACAAAGTCCAGCATATCCAGAAAGTGGGGAGCTTCTTTCAGCAAGCAGACTATGAATATTACTCATGTATAGTAGATCCAGTAGATCCCTGGTGTGTTAGATTCCCAGCATGGGAGTTTTGTGGTGCACAGACACACACACAGCAGTACCCAGAAAATCCCAGTCAGAGCTGAGAAGGCTGAAGAAAACATTTCTGGTCCCAAACCATCTGTCTGTGAGACATTGAAGAGCTGATTGTGAGCAGTCTCAGCTCTCAGAAGCATTTTATTCCAGATAAATGTGTTGCTTTACCATACCCAGAAGATAGCTCCTACTGATAACAGCCCAAATGTCCACTGGGCGTATCTGTATGTTAAATAAGGACATGAAACAATCATTCTGGTCCAGACTGAAAGAACACTTTGTCTGGTGTCCTTTCTATGAAAGAAGTCATAAGTAGAGGCCCAGGTAAGAATAAGATCAGGCAAATATATGTGACACTTCTCCTATGGTCCTGGTCTTCTGCACTTCATCACAGCCCCATCCTTACTCCCCAGAGAGCACTTTCAGTCCTACTACCACAGAGATCAATGCCAAACCTCCACTGACACTGTAATTGTGCCTTTTTCAGGAATGGTGTTTAAACACAGTCCCTTTTTCTGGACAACAAGGCGGTTTATGGGTTCCAGAACCCCTTGCATCCCCCCACAGGCACAGCCTCACGCCACCACTTATGGTGGCACAGGTTCCTCCACCAAGCAGAAGCTACCAGGAGTATTTCAATCTTAACTCACGATCTTCTGCCTCCTCACCCCAAGTACAAAGTCCTGAAGCAAAGGATATTTGGAGAGTATGGGACCAGATTGCTCTTCTTCTGTGTGGCTTAAGAATATTTGATTACCAGTGGTTCGTTGTAGGGTGACCCAGAGACAAAGTGATTTAAGTACAAGAGTCTGCAAGCTTATTGCAGAAAATGATGGCATCGAATGGTAGTTTTGGGCTTACCCCTAGTGCTTTGAACTGAGACTGGATTTTCAGAGGAGCAGCAAAGGCACTGAATTGATGGGTGGCGTGTTTGCCTGCTAATTTCACATATAATCTCAAACAGCTTTGATGATATGAGTGAAGTTTCTTTGGAGGAGACAGCTTGGCCACTTCCCAAAGGGGACAAAAGACCTTTATAAGATACCAATATCTTCATTTATGCCTTACCTGCAGCTCCGTGAGATATCACCAAGAGGATAGCAAAGAGAAAGGAAAGGATTTTCATGGCTGAAGGTGGACTGGGAGCTCCCGTCACTACAGAGAAAGGAGACCAAGACAATTGTAAGAGGGTTGTACCTCCATAATCATAGCAGGCTGAGAAGTGATGTACAGAAATGTTCTTCAAGACCAACCGTTATCTAGAAGACATATTGTCCACTTTCCTTATAATAATGTCTATTGTCCTAAGGATTCCTTGGAGCATGCATAGGATTGTGGCACAGGATGAAACATCTTTGCAGAAAAAATACAGTTTTAAATGCCCTTTTAATTACTGCATTAATTTACCAGATATTTATTCTAGATTAGTTGATACTTTGCAATACATTGCAATAAATTCCATTTGCTTTTTGGAAGTTAAAGCTGTTAATTCAGAAAGAAATACAAGACAATTTTTTTATATATTTATACAAAAAAAACCCCAATGTGTGCTCTCAAGCTTTCCTAATTAGAAAAAAAGCAGAAAAAGTTCCTTCACAGTTAAGTTAAAATCCAGCTTCTCCCTATTCTTGTTTGGAGGCTGTTGCTTTTCCTTTACCTCAATAATTACATGGTTTCCGGGATAAATTTATGTGTGTTTATGTTTTCTCTGAGTTCTCCTCCCCCAGACAACAAAAACTGTTCTCCCTTATCAATATTTGAAATCTCTAGAGCTGACTCTTGATAGGCTGGAGTCAGTGCGCAGTCAAGGCTATAACAGTGACATCCATGAAAGATATAAATTCTCCAGCCCATTTAAGAAGGACAGAGCTTTTTAAGAGAGGCTGAATAATGAGAAGATTTTGGTTGTTACCAGGTAAAAGCAGGCTCTAGGTTGGAGCAGTCCTTGGATCAGTGTCAGCCACCCAGCTGCATTAATATGAAGGAGCAAAGCTTGGCTTTATGCTGTTTCTGGAGGGTGGTGAAGGATGCTCGATCCTCACAGCCTTCTGGTGACCAATCAGACAATCCCCATGGCTTTGGTGAGCACCAGGGCAGTTCAATGACTCCTCCCCATTACCGTCCTCCTATGAGGAAACGAGGTATCGCTTTCAAAATATTGCAGCATCACTTTGGGAAATGTGCTGCACTGCACTCAAACCACCCTGGGCCACCTCTGTTTGTGCAATGTGTTCGGCCACAGCAGCTTCTGTGTCACATATCGTGTGCTTGCTGGCAGAGGCTTGATGGGAACGGGATAAAACCAGCTCCACAGGCTGCTGTGCTCCTGGATGGCCATTCTGCACACCTCACTTGTGAGCTGATGCTGTGTGATGGGATCCCTCAGGGAAATGGTACATAGCGGGGTCTGGTGGGATTTACCCAGCAGATGTGCACTCAGATGTCCACAGTGTGGTGTCTTTCAAAGACATGCCCCTCGTTCACAACTTTTGGTCCCTGTGGCATGGAAGAATATCATAAACCTGTAGCTTTATTGAAGTTGCACAGTTCAAGTAGGCTTCATGGTTGGTATGAGCAGTGACAGCTGTTATTCAATTTAATGGCTCTTTGAGCACAGAAGTAGTTGCTACTTGATAGTCATCTCTCTGCTAGGGAGATAACCTGCACCAGATTTATCTCCAGGTCAAAAAGCAGAGTCTGGCCATGTCCATACTATTAAAGTCAGCATCCAGCATGGACTGGCTTCATCTACATTGCCTGCTGGGAACGGTCCCTGGTCTCTGCCAGTTTTTAGGCTGCATCTGGAAATTGCAGGAATAATGCAAAAGCTAGGCTTGTGCTGGGGGCATCCCTGAGAAATACACAGCAGAAAGGTTGGTGCTGCAGTGCCCAGGTCCTGCCCTGTTTGATTCACTGGTATAGCTGAAGCTGGGTTATTTTAGAGCCTATGGCTAAATTATGGGAAGGTGTCAGATTTAAGCTTGCCTTTGCTCTTGTAATGGGGAAGGGATGGGATGGATAGGGAAGGGAAGGGAAGGGAAGGGAAGGGAAGGGAAGGGAAGGGAAGGGAGGGAAAGGAGTGAGAGGGAAGGGAAGGGAAGGGAAGGGAAGGGAAGGGAAGGGAAGGGAAGAAGGAGATTTAAATATAATGTCATCCAGTCATTTGAGGGATATGCAATGCTTTCTAGCTCTAGGTATTAATTTTGCCTTCTGCAGCAATGCACTTCAGGTTTTGATGAGGGTAGTCATGTGTATCTGTGTCAATATTTCATTTACCAAATAAATCCCAGAAGGAATTTCTCCCATAAGTCTCTAGTGGGGAAGCACTGTCTCTATCTTCAGAGGTTTTGTACTAATTCCTTACAAATGTGAAAAATGAGTCACCATAAAAAGAAAAATAACCATCAGCTGGAATCAGGTTAAAAAGACCTGCATTAAATGGGAAGGTAGTGCTTCTGTGAAAATTCAGAAAGAGGATTAATGAGCTGTTATTATTATCATCATCATCATTAATTTTGAGAATTTATATTATGAACTTGAAAAAGATCTGCAATAGGGAATGGTAGGGGAAAAAGTAAGAAAGCAAACCAGAAATCTAATAATTATGAGTAAAAAGGAAGAAAGGAAAAGGTGGCTTCTTTAGTTTTCAACTTTGCATTAAAAATTTTCAGTACTAATTACCTGCACTATATGTAAGACATTTTAAGCCACATCTATTTATAGAAATCATCAATACAACCATCCCAAAGATATTATGTTTTAAATATTCTTTCTCATTTTCCTGCTTTCCATGCATTTACAGAAATCTCTACTCTCTATTCAGTTGTCTGATGCAAGGGGACCTTCACTGTCCTTTGCAGCCCTCTTTCCTACTTCAATTCGTCCTGCCACATTTTTGGGAGTTGCCGTTTGTTCACTGCTGGGCTCTTCCCTTCGAGAGCCTCCCTTGACTCGCCCTTCGTGCCCTGCAGGGATTTTTCTTAGACCTCTTTGTTTTCTTTCCCAGTCAGAGCAAATATTTCGCTGAGGTTTCTAGCACAGCCTTTTTAACATCTTTCAGGCCGCCTCCAGTCCTCCAGTCTGTGCCTTTTGGTGCTTCTCTTTCCTCATTTTTTGCTTTTATCAGACCAAATATTCACACATTGGATGTGTTTGTTAACACAGCATGGTTAAGCCTTATTATACTATAGTCACTTTTACAGAGCAGCTCTCTCACAAATATTGTTTGAATTTTTGCACCTCTCGTGACCAAATCCAGGAAGCCAACTCTTCCTGTGAGTGCCAGGACTGCTTGTCCTAACAATCACCTTTTTGCTGCAACAGAAATTTGGTCTCTGCATCTCCTAACATCATCCAGAATCATCCCTCACAACTGCTCTGCAGCATCATCTCAAGTAAAGGAATAATCTCCAGAAGATGTGACCAGGGAGGGATTATTGCTTAAACCCTTCTCTAAGGTTTCACTGAGCCTCAGACTGTGAACACCTTTCAGATGATGGAGGCATTTCCAGCTCAGTATAGCCCCAACTCTTACATTACCCATCTTTCCCATGGAGTGAATCTTCCTGGGCTTAGTGAAGAAGGGATTTTTTTTCCATGCCTGACCCATAATAGCCATGCCATGGCTCTTCAGATTTCTGGGATATGGTGGCCACCATTCATGCTCTACACCAAAGAATCAGTTCTACCCAGTTGTTGGTCACAATTAAGAATGGTTTTCAATGCCAAACTGTTAATGAAGCCTGAAATTATTTTGAAAGGGGATAAATGATTTAGGGTGTCAAAGCACAATCCCCAGGAACTTTCTCCTCCTCCTGGCTGTGGAGACCAGGAGGCAATGACCTTCCCAACACTTCCCAAATCGGCACTCCAGTTTCTCCATCAGTGCAATGTGAGTAGCAATTCTTGCTTATCCTGAAAAGCACTTGGTTTCCTAATTGTAATGATTCTACAATCACTAAGGAGTTGTGTTTATTATTCCTGAAAACCAGCCTCGTGAGAGTCATGACAACTTTTTGGCGCCACCAAATACCTGCTTTTTTGCTATTGTTATGTCTTATTCCTGGACTAAAAGGGTTAAAATTAATCCTGGGTGGAAGAGCG
>NW_010204035.1:7929-11082 GCF_000695765.1 Mesitornis unicolor
AAGAGCAGGTACCTTCTGTTTGCTTGGCCACCTCCTATGGTGGTGCAAGCCTCAGTTCACCAGTACAAAGGACTTTCAAATCCTTAGATGGAAGGGGTGATTAAAGTTCGAACAGCACCTTTGGGCTGAAAGACCTTGATGATTATTAATGATTTTTTCTTCGGTAATGGCAACATATTTGTCATAATGTCAGCTGCAGGACTGGCTGTGCCTGGAGAAGCTGGTACACAGAAAGCAGTGCCTGGTGACATTTTTAAGTCATTTTCTTGGGCTGGACAAATCTGAGCTCCCCTACTCTGCAGTTAACCAAACCTCCTCTTGCCGTGGGCCTGGGTAGGAGATGACCTAGAAAACCTTTCCCAGGTTTTCTGGATGCCTGCCCATGAGATGTGGCCCATAGGACCTAAGTTCTAGACCTTAACAAGAAAAGAAGTCCTACAGGGAATATGGGAAAATGAGGGTTATATCTCACATTTACCTGTCTGTTCAGGAAAGACAGCCATCTGCATGGCTGCATGGTGGACAAGTTAACAGAATTAATCAAGATATTTCTATACATTATGTTGACAGGAGCAACTCAGTGGCCCAGAGGAGAGAAAGGCTGGCTGGAGGAGCTGGGACCTCACCGTGCAGGACCTGGCTGGTGAGGATGAAGGCAGAAAGACAAATCACAGGCAGGGACAAGGTGGGAGGGATGTGGGGAGAGAAAGCATTTGTGTCCCTGCCCCACACCGCTTTAGCACGTGGTGGGTGGAAAGGACCATGCAGAAGTTCAAGAGCTGGAGGAGAGTCCCAGGGGGCTGCAGTGTCAGCTCTGAGCCTTGTCTAGCACCGGCCCTCTACACCTCACCCTGCAGGTGAAGCAGCAGGACCATAACAGGGATCCTTTTCCCAGCTGAACTCCTTCAGTGGTTAGAAATCAGCCTTGTGCTTTCCCATTGGGACACCAGGGTGGCAGCCAAGGCCATCAGGGCTCCACAGGTGGCTACCAATGGAGAGCATGTGAGATGGGTGAGGTCTCCCACCTCAAGAGGGTGTTAAAAAATGAGAAGGTGCAGCAGAGAGTCCCAAAAAAATCACAGGTTGAAGAAACAGCTTTGCCTGGAAGACCTTTATTTGCTAGGCTCATTAAATAAAATATGGAGAGATGACTTCTCCATCCTCTGGATGTAGCTTTGTTGAAGACCTGAAGGGTTTTTTTACCAAAAAAAAAAAAGAAGCTTCTGGGCACTGAAATCCAGCAGAGAAAAGCGTAGCCAAACCAGTGGCTGGATGGCAGCCAGAGCAACTGGGAGCTGGCAGTGAAACTGGGGAGCTCTGGGAATGTCTTCTGGAAGGCTTTCTGGCTTTCTCTTTCTCTGGTTGGCAACGTTTCGGGGTGGTAATCGCATGTCTAGGGTGGTGTGAGAATTTATTCCTGGCTTGGAACAAAGCCTTTCGGCAGGAGGAAGGCTGGATTTTATAATCGGTCACTTTGAGACTGGGAAAAGGCTGCTGAGGAGCCTTGAACCCTTGCAACTTCCTCACTGCTGGATTTGCAAACAAAGATGCTTCTTCAAAAGCCCACCCTCAGCTTTGGAAGAGACTCCAGTGCCCATTAGAGGCTTTGTTGTGCTTTGTATGCAAAAAGTTGCATTTTCTAGCAATGGGCCATTTGGCAGTAATGGTATTTGTTGCATTAGAAACTGTGGAGGACGAGGCTTGGAGACAACCAAGACTGAGCTTTACTTCAGTCCAAAGCCATCCTTACACCTCAGATTTATTAAAATGCTTTGCTGGAGCTGGGCCCAACGGCTCAATGTTGTCAGTTAATGTAACACTTTGCTGAATATGGACATATTCAGAGGGAGAAGAGCGAAAGCAGGCTGTCCCTTCCACCTGTGACTTTTTTTAACCCACTTATTGGTCACTAAACCCAAACAGTGTCATTGAGGCCGCAAAGTTGCGAAGTTCTTACATGCTTGATAAAAAAACAGTGGTGGAGACCAAGCAGAAACCCTGGTGATGCTCCCTTGAGGAGTGACAAGCAGAAAATGACACCTCTGAGCATCAGAGCACATCCACAGCCCTGGGCACACACGGGATATTTTGTTCATTGCTCACATGCAAATACTGAAGAGACGAACATATAGAGCATGGCAGGGGCAGGCATCACATACTGGGGACCTACAGAGAACCCTGGAAACTGAGCTTTTGTGTTTCAAAAACTCCCTGCAGCAGGACTCAGCTGAATGAGTGTGAAATTTCCCTTCTTTTTAGCAGCAGAATCAGGCTTAGCTCCCAGAGTTGCAAGGAAACTCGGTAAAATGTCAAAAAAACAACAGTAAATGCATGAAAGCCCCCAAACACGTGCACCTCCCAACAGCCCAGGTGATGCGCAGATCTTTGGGAGCCTCCTGCATGATTTCTGTAAAAGCATTAACAAAATCTTATTTGGACTTAAATTATAACAGATCCTCATGGCATTTCCTGAGGATTTATTTTCTAGAAAGCCTGTGCTTCTCAGCAGATGGAGTCTGCAGGGCTGGAGATCTGGGGAAAAGCCCACAGGATACATCTCTGCAGATATGAGGGCACCTGCAACCACTGACGGTTGAGATCTCATCTCATTGAGATTTCGTTTCTTGGGTGGGGGGGGAAAATCCAGCTCAATTAATTCGTGGTTCTGTGCACATCTTGTCCCGGCTGCCACCTAGTGCTCATCGCTGCGGTGGGTGTGCATCCCTTGGGCATCGCTCAAGGGGACATGAGGACGGGCTTGTGCAAGTACACAAGAACCCATGGACATCAGGACAGGCTTGTGACGCTGCACAAGAGCGCGGGAGACATCGGGGTGGGCTTGTGCAAGTACACAACAACTTGGATAACATTGATGTGGGCTTGTGAAACTACACAAGAACCTAGGGCCATCAGGACAGGCTTCTGCAAGTGTAGGACCACCTGGGGTACACCGGGACAGGCTTGAGCAAGTGCACAAGAACCTGGGGGGCATCGGGGTGGCCCAGGGGTCCCGACCTGGTGCAACCACCGCCGATCTGCGCGGCCGCAAGACCCCGAGGGACCCCCGTGACGCAAGCAACGTGACGTAACATCGCCCGGCCCCTCCGTCGTCGTCCTCCTCCTTCTCCTCCTCTTTTCTCCTCCTCCTCCTTC
>NW_010204036.1:0-29355 GCF_000695765.1 Mesitornis unicolor
AACACTAAAAATTTGGTTCTGAAGAATTAAAGCAACACTATTCTCTTACACTAGAGTAGCAGCATAGATTTCAGTGGATTCACACCAGCATGAAAGTGAAGTAACAGACTAGAAAGTATGCCGCCTTGTTTTTAAATATCTCTTGGAAAATGTCTTTTGGATCTTCCTTTTTATTTGGAGTTTCTATCACAGCAGAGAGAGGCAATGAAAGGAAGAGCCATGCTCTGAATAAGGAGTTCGGTAATCAGTAGCATGGATGGAAATAAGAAAAAAGTGTATTGCTGTATTACAATGTGGAAGGTGTTTTTGCAGTTCCATGGAAGAAAGTGAGAAGCAAAGACACCATTTTTTTCATGAGAGAAATTAGCATTAATCAGATAAAAAAGTATTTGGGATATGCAAGAATTGTAGGTTATACCTCTGATGTATAATAATTTAATTTGACTCTAGGAAAATTCAATAGTACAGTCTTACTTTTAAACACTATTACATGAGAAAAAGAAATCCTTTAGAACTTGAAAGATAACTTTTCCTGCGTAGATATATATGATGAATTGGCTTTGTAACCAATTGGAAGCAGAGAGATATTTTTGAAAAACTCTTATGATCATAGAATTATCTGGTTGGAAAAGTCCTTTATGATCCTTGAGTCCAATCATAACTGTCCACTGCTAAACCATTTTTCTAAGCACTTCATCTACGCATCTTTTAAATACCTCCAGGAACAGTGACTCCAAGACTTTTCTAGGCAGCCTATTCCAATGCCCGGTAACCCTTTCAGTGGAGAAATTTTTCATAATATCTAATCTAATCCTCCACTGGCACAGCTTGAGGCTATTTCCTCTCATCTTATCACTTGTTACTTGGGAGAAAAGACTGACCTTGCTACCACCTCCTTTCAGGTAATTGAGAGAGTGATAAGGTCTCCTCTCGGCTGGGATGCTGTTGGCCTTCTTGGCCACCTGTGCACACTGCTGCCTCATATGCAGCTGGCTGTCGACAGTACTCCCAGATCCCTCTCTGCCAAGCACCTCTCAAGCCACTCTTCCCCAGGCCTGTAGAGTTGTTGCAACCAAGTGCAGGACCTGGCACTTGCCCTTGTTGAACTTCACACAGTTGGCCTCAGCCCATTGATCCAGCCTATCCAGGTTGCTCTGTAAAGCCTTCCTACCCTCAAGCAGATCAATACTCACATCCAGCTTAGTGTCATGCAAACTTACTGAGGGTACCCTCAATCCCCTTGTCCAAGTCTTTAACAAAGTTGTCAAACAGAACTGGCCCTAACACTGAGCCCTGGGGAATACCACTTGTGACCAGCATCTAACTGGGACTAATTTATGTATCTGTATAAAAAGAAAATGTTAGAAAGATGATCGAGGTCTGTAAAGATAAGCACACATCAGATCACATCCAGATAACAGAGGACACTTGAGCTGTTTTTGACGTTGTCATAACCCAACAGCAATGTAGTCTTATTAAAAGATCCCATGTTTTTTGTGAAGCCATTACAAAACATGTTAATTTTATATGATACTATTTTTCTTCAAATCTAAAACTTTATGAAAAAAAACCTGTTACTCCATATCTGCTTGTTTTTAATAATTTAATTTTACAGATTTGCTGATACTTCATTGTACCCACTTAGAGCTCTCAACAGAACCTTTTTGTTGGTGTGATAGAATTGTGACTGATATCTTTATTCTTGGTAAGGTAAAATCAATAGACAGAGTACATATATACAGCCTTATTCACCTTTAAAAACTCATGTCTTCTGTTCATAACATTGCCAGCTATCTCCACATCTTACTTGTATTCTATAAGAACTGTATTTAAGATAATCTTACATTTTTGTTAAAAGCAAAAGAAAAATAATTAAACTGACATGCTTCAGATAATAAAATATTACTGAAGTACTGAATTTTTCCACTGCTTTTCTTCATCTACAGGGAGGTTTTTCCAGGAAATTATTTACATCATATTATTTCACAGATTAGAGATGATAGCACCATGCTTTATGTGGGAAAATATGTACTGTAGAGAATTTGCCCTTTGAATTGTCTATTTCTTCTGCCATTGACTGATAAAGTTTTAATTTAGAAGTTTAAACACTGAATTAGGCAGATGAAAATCAACCTCAGATACCTAAATTCCATCATGGACATCTAAATCCACTGCTAGATGAGGCTACATAAGTAACTCATGCATATAAATTTTCTCTTTTGGATCGTTCTGCATTTTATTTCCTTGAGGCACATAAGCCAAACAACCCTTGTCATAGACTTCCTGGAAAATATCAGAATTTTGGTGTGTTCCCTACTGCCTTCTACTTATCTCTCATGGTCATTGTTACTGCCTGAAAGACATCTTTTCCTCTCAGGGATGTTGCGATAACAGCACTCAGATAGGTCTGGGATCTTGTACTGACTTAAGTTATTACTCTTTGATAGTCTGGAGAATACACTTGAGATTAAACAGGATGTGCTCTTAACCGGATCTAGGGTTGTATAAGGTATCTCTTGTCATTATAATGCCAACATTGTCAACTTTTACTGCTAATTGAACTGGATCAGTGTCTTTTCAGTCTTATAATGAAGCACCACCACAATTCTTTATGAAAGCATTACTTTTTTTTGAGCAGGCATCATAAATAGTGTTTGACATGTTAGGTAATTTCTTTAACTCTTCATTCTCTCGTTTCTTTGTCAGTGAGAAATGTCTCTGTGTACTACACCTCACATTTTCATCATACTACATGTAAAGATACATATCTAGTACAATACATATTTAGGATAAACGCATGATTGAGACCAGCCATAACAGTAATTTTTTAAAAGTAAATTTTTTTTGGGGGTGACAGCAGGTTTAAATTGATCTTTTAGGGAGACTGGGATTTGACTAATTTTACTAGTTCTAATTAGTTCTAATTTGACTTAGAACTAGTGTTCTAAGACCACATTTTTATCCCAACTTCTCCTGTGCAAGTCTAGTTTCTTTCTCAGTCTTATCCTACTCCTCTTGTTCATCATGTTGCCTGGGTGCAGAGTAGTGCCTGCTTTTAACTTTTGTCCTGTGGGGTCTGAAAAATATCTGCTTTTTAGAACCTAGCCCCACCTGCCACGTAGTCTTCTCTATTTAAAAGTTTGACTTCAGGGTCCCTAGGTTAGTCTAAGGCTCAGAGTAATGGCAATGCTTAATCTGTTTTAAAGGTTTCAATAGACAAAATTTTGATAATTTTAGAAGCCAAATGTTATGGATGTTACATTAGCTGCAGTTTTTGAAATGTTCACAGAAAGGATGATGTCTTATCTGCCTGTTTGCATTCTTAAAATCCTACAAAATTCTGAGCCTTAGTAAGCAGAACTGCTCTGCTTAAGCACACTGTACCTGATGGAGTTTTTTTATTCCTAGCCAGGTGGTAGATTGTCATCTTTCACTGTCAAGCTAAAATGTCTGGCATAAAGAAGTGGTACAAAGTTTTCAATCACTAACTGGAATATGGGAATTAGGACCCAATTTGTTATACTTGAGAGCCCTAAGTGCACTCTGCTATCTACTCAGCCTATAAATATGAAACTGCTGTCTTTCTTGACACAGTACAATAGCTGCTTTAGTTAACTTACAGCCTCCAGAAGAAAGAGTGGCCTATATTTGGTTACATTACTTAACTTTCATAGAAAATTTTTCTTCATTTTCACTGACTTTGACAACCACTGAGCACCTTTTCTCAATGATAGGAACTATTTAGGCCTGAAAGATTGAATAGGCTACTGCTTTTGCTACTACTTTGGTTTAAGGCAGGACTCTGATCATGATCACTTCACTTTTCATCCTACAGAAAAGTGAAAATGCCAAATGAAAAAATACTAAGGTATTACAAATGAGAAGAAACAAGCTACATAGAAGAAATTAGTGTTTTAAAGCTCTAAATTAAACTTTTTCAATTAATTTAGAAGACCAGACTTTACTTAACTTCTATATTGACTGGGTGACATGATCTGAAACAGATTCTATCAGCAGACTCCAGCTTTTGAAATAATACAAGGAAAAATCAAAATAATTTTCCATTGTTTTCATTCACTTCCAGAAAGCAGAATCCTTTCTGCATCTTTAGCCTATAATTTTCTATTTAGGAGAGGAATATTCTTCATTGCTTCCATTTCACTCCCAGAGGAATATGCAACACTGTATAAGAAGCCAGATTTCCACTGCCTCTTTGCTTTCACACTTTGGAAATATTTTCTACAAAGGACTGTGGCTGTGAATGGAGAAAAACTCATATTTATTTCAAAATTTGGGCTGACAGAGGAATTTTCATTTAGACATATGGTACTCGGTTTTTCGACCTGTGCAATAAGTAGAAGACACAGCTTTTACAGGTTTGTGGCATTGATTTCCTTTTCTGAATAGAGTGTGAACAGTACTTTTTTTCTGGTCTAGACATAATCAAATCCCTCAGTGATTAGAGGATTACTTGTCACTGCTCTATACTTCAAACAGCTTAAAAATTAAAATTAAGATTAATATAAACCACATCTAATGAACTGCCTGCTCCAGACACTTTAAATATTGTAATATTCTGTTGTCTATAGCTTAAAAAATGCTCACAGCACCTACATTTCTACACCAGCATTTCATTTATTTTGAAGAAAGCAGTCCGTCTGGTGCTGCAGAGCTTTTCTAAAATGTTGTTTTAATGTCTAGACTAGTATTATGTAAAAGTCTAGTGTACTTTAAAGATATACTGTAATGGCACAGAAGTTACTACTCCACAGGTAAAGAGTAATCCATCCACTCTGAAATAATCTGCCCAGCAACAGCCTCTTGTATGCTAGATAATTTAAGGCTTAAGTACACTACAGTGTTATCATTAATTATAAAACTGTTTCTGTCTGTATTGATCTCATTTGGTTTAAGACCCTAGCTGAGATGGTAAAATTAGTGTGTACATATGTTCCTTTTACAGTCAAGTGATGGTGTATCACTTGAGGGTAATTCATATTTACTGCTGGAAGAATCTATAAATCTCTGTTGACCAGAGCTAAACAAGGATGAGTAGCCTTCTAGATCTGGAGTCTCAGTTAGGTGACATGAATTCAAGTCTGTATGCCCACAAGGTTCCCATTTCTTTACTACAATTTGCCTTTGACAGTTGCTAGCTTCTCATACCTCCATTCTTATTGAATAACTAATAACAGGTGTACTTCAGCTGAACTAGTGAGAAGCTATAGCTCTGTCCTAGTTTTTTCTCTTCATGAAAGGTCATCTTAAAAAGTTATGAATTATGCAAAATTGGCAGAAGTGCCCACTTGAATATCACCTACAATTTGCAAGCAAAAATTGGGGATTACTTGCAAAAATCCCCCTCTCACTATACTGCTAGAAGAACAACAGGTTTCATTGTTCTGAAACCCAGTCAAAACCCAGATCAACCTGTGTTACTGACAGACCAAGGCAGGACTGGGTAATTTACTAATGGTTTAGTACTCAAAGTTATTTACTTAATGTCACTCATTAATTTGTAATACTTAGACTGTGTGTTCATGGATATATTTTTCTAATTGTTTCTGGTTAGGAGCTTATACTCCTGAGAAACAAATATGTAGAAGTCTTACAATATTAATAATAGATTCTTTATTGCTGACACGCTAATGAAAAAAAGAAAAGGAAAATTAACAGACCTCATCTTTTTATTTCTTTATATTAAATTGTGAAGTAATTACTCAGCAGAGAATGGCATTATGTCAAGATGAGCTCAGAAATTCTTTAAGGAAACAGCATTTTCTTTTGGTCTGAAATCAGCACATTAATGCATTTTTTTAATGTAAACTCCACTTTGCTTAAATGAGGAGGTCATGAACTGTATCCTCTTTGTTCTTTTTAACCCTCATAACAATATAATGCAAGTTTGATTAAATCTTTGTTATAATAAGTGTGATATACAGAATGAATTAATGTAAAATAATGCAAAAATAATAGAGGTGACATTGACACACATGAGATAAAACAACACAAATGTAGAATTTCTCCAGACAGAAAGAGAAAAAAGATAGGAAGGAGAGAATCTACTTTGGTTCTTTCTCAAGAAAAGAATGGAGACTGGGTTCATCCCTTAATACTTCAAGAATACACAAAGGTGAGGAATGTTAACTCTGGAAATAAGCTTGAGCTGGAGTTTGTGCTTATCTAACAGACATCAGAGAATCTATTCCTCAGGCAATGTTTTCTCTCTCACTCCTCCTCCTGCTGTCCTGGATACTCTGATGTCTGAGAGAGAGTAATTTATGATGTAATCCTAACAATCAATGTGCACAAATTAACTGGAAATCTGGCTTCATTATTTTTCTTCAGAAAATTTCTTGTTGTTCCTCCGGAACTGTTTTTTTTAAGACCAATTTTTGTGTAGATGGGCTTTAAAATTGAAATTTATACTGAAATTTCAACACACGCTATTGTTAATTTTATTCAGAAGCAGAAGCATCTACAAACAAATCCACTGACGCTCCATGGAATGAGCAGTCATCTGATCAGTTCTGGTGTAACATGCTTGCTAGCTGAAATTTTGGGTGAATGAAGGATATTTTCCCCAAAGTACTTTTCCTCCCCATTGAACCAAGTGCAAGCAGCTAGCCTCTGGTTTAGACTCACTAGTCCTATGACCCAAACATGAAAGCCAAATTTATGAATGCAACTAGAATTATAGTTATCAAGAAAGATGGAAATTCAAATTTGATAGCAAGTTTCTTTTTCATGTAGCATATGAATATGTCAAGAAAACCTCTATTTATTACAGAAGTTCAGAGGAAAGAGATAAGGCTGTGTGACTCTATTTTCGTGATTTCTAAACATTCAGCTCTTTATCCTCATATATAAGCAGTCAGATAATCATTAATTAATTATGAAATCTAAGAGGTAAGTTTATTCCTGTACTAAGATTTATTTCTTTTCTGGTTCTTGTGTTTCAGAAGATTTCAAAATACACAGATACTCATCAAAGACTGCAGCCAAGTAATTATTTTTGTTTAACAAGATTATTAGTTTATTGACTTATGTTGAAGTGGGCCTCTTGGTTACTATATTTACTTTGCAGAACATTATTTTTTGAAGAATGATAGGATGATTAGTGTCATATTAGAGTGTCATCATTTGCAATGCTATAGTTAAGGGTTTGCCAGCATTTACATATCATATCTCTTTGGTTCTTCTTATAACTTAGCTATTAAAAGAACTTTTAACTACTGGACCATGAGTCTGTCTTTCAACAATACAGTGTAAAATTATTTCTGTAAGTTAAGGATGGAATAACTTGTATTATTTTTTGCAAATTTTGATGTAACCAAATATTAACGTTTTTATTAAAGCCACACTTCAAACAGCATTTTAAAGGAATAAAAAAATATTTTAAAATAAAAGATCTAGTATACGTAATAAGAGTTAGGAATCTGCATGTAATAAAGGGCATAATTTGTCTTTTCCTTGGATATATCTTGGAAAACCTGTGGCTTGAGGTAATTTAAAAATTGCCAACATCATTATTGTAATAAAGACAAATATATAGTTAATGAAGCTTCAGACAAGTTGAAAGGCTTCAAAACATACACAAGAATGTATCTTATCTTTGGTAGCACATCTAAACTAGAAGGATGCAGTCTTGGCTCCTGACTAACATATTCACAGTTTTTTGACTATCTGCAAGCAAGAAGAAGAAAATTTTCTATAAACTATAGCTGCGTCTTATTCTCATCAAAAAACAAAGGCATTTTTTTCAATGCAACTACTCAGATATTTATATTCATACATACATTCACTGGTATTCACATCAAAGAGATAAGGGCCAACTTTCCAGGATTGGCTTGCAACACTGAAGCAGTAGTTCCCATACAGCTGAGTCAACTATGATATTCATCACAACAAAGCAACCATCTGCTCAGATATAAAACAGTGTTTTCGCTGTAGACTAAATGATATACAGAAAATGGGTTAGTTCTCAAAACGCATTCTGAATACATATTACTTAATCATGTTTGATGTTCTATGGAATTGGAAATGTGCAATCATACCCTACTACCTGTTGAGGTTGTGCTTCTTGAAAGTAGATGGTAGAGATGTGATAGGTAACAAAGCAATTTTTTTCTGTTAAGAATTAATTTAATGAGGGTAATGGATCCACAGACTTAAGAAATATTAGTTATTTTAATCTATAGGGACTGGATATATAGTATGGAGGCTGAAGAGACACAAATAAGACCATCGGGTTTGTTAAATGTTTTTTCAGACACTTATTTGCTTTTGGTTTTTTTTTCAGAATGGATTATGGCTGCTTCATCTATGAGACTGACTACCCATTACAAATCTTTCTGTGAGCATTCTTGTTGCTTCTTTGTGAGCAGTTACATTTTCATCATGTCATCCTCTTAGATGAATCAAGGTCAGTCAAGGGTAGAGGTATTGACAAGGGTTAGCAGAGTTTTAAACAAGACAGAGGAGTGAACAGCAAAAAGCTAACAAAGGAGCATTGGAAGCATGGCCACTGCTATGCTGTTTAGTCAAAGAACTAAGCTATTGTAGTTTCAAGGCTATCTCTACTCTTTGATGTTGAGCTTAAGGAAGACAGCGCAGTTATATACCTATTCTTGATATTGGGACTAACTAATGGTTTATATGGAAACAAAGATGGCTTCTTAGCAAAAGCTGATTTCTTTTTTTTTCCTCCAAGGTGGCATGTGTCTGAAGTATTCTTAAAGTCTGAATTATATGTTTCTCCATTTAAAAAAAAAATTCAACGGCTCAATAATTTAGAGAGTGCAACCAGCAGTTTGACAAATTAGGACCACAGAGGATTTAATTCTGCTTTAAAGCAGGTTTTAATGAACCTGCAACTTAATTGAGACCTTATTATAGGCATTGCGTACAGATTTGATTGTTGACGTCCAAGAAAAGATAACATAGGCAGCTTTTCAGAGTGTTAGGGGCCATAGTGAATGAATTTGTTAAAGTCTCAGAGGTGACAAGTAGCTCAACAATGTTTTGCTCTACAGATGCAGTTCACTCAGTATCTCTCAGTAGTGTTATCTAACAACAAATACTTTCTGAGTATTCACTAAATTAGTATTGCAAATAAATTCTACAGACATCTCCAAAGTGAATAGCTATCTCTGTTAAGGATAATAAAAAATATTTTTATAAATATATTAATAACAAAAGGAGGGTCAGGGAAAATCTCCATTCCCTATTGGATGAGAAGGGAAACATAGTAACTGAAGACAAGGAAAAGACTGAGGTACTTAACACATTCTTTGCCTCAGTCTTTAGCAAAAAGACTGCTTACCCTCAGGGCAACTGGGCTTCTGAGTTGGTAGACAGAGATGGGAGCAAAACATTCCTCTTGTAATCCAGGAAGAGGTAGGTAGTGCATTGCTGTGCCACCTAGATCCCAACAAGTCTATGGGTCTGGATGGGATTCACCTTAGGGTGCTGAAGGAGCTGGCAGAAAAACTGGCTAAGCTGCTCTCAATCATTTATCACTGGTCCTGGCTACCTGGGTAGGTCCCAGATGACTGGAGGTTGGCCAATGTGACGCCCATCCACAGGAAGGGTCAGAAGAAGGATCTTGGGAACTATAGGCCTGTCAGCCTGACCTTGGTGCCAGGCAAGATTATGGAGCAGATCACCCTGAGTGCCATCAAACGGCATGTAGAAGACAACCAGGGGATCAGGCCCAGCCAACATGCATTTGGGAAAGGAAGGTCCTGCCTGACAAATCTCATCTCTTTCTATGACTGGGTGACCCACCTAGTGGATGATGGGAAGGCAGTGGATGTGGTCTACCTCGACTTCAGCAAAGCCTTTGGCACAGTCCCCCATGGCATCCTCCTGGAAAAGCTAGCAGTCCACAGCTTGGGCAGATGCACCCTTCACTGGGTTAAAATCTGGTTGGATGACCGGGCCCAGAGAGTGATGGTGAATGATGCTGCATCCAGCTTGTGTCTGGTGACCAGTTCTATTCAACGTCTTTATTGATGACCTGAATTGAGTCTATCCTTAGTAAATTTGTAGATGAAACCAAACTGGGGGGAAGTGTCAATCTGCTAGAGGAGAGGAAGAGACTGCAGAGGGACCTGGACAGGCTGGGTCAATGGGCAGAGGCCAACAGTATGAAGTTTAACAAGACCAACTGCAGGGTCCTACACTTCGGCCGCAATAACCACATGCAGCACTACAGACTGGGGGAAAAGTGTCTGGAGAGCAGCCCAGCAGAGAGGGACCTGGGAGTACTGATTGACAATTGATTGAACATGACCCAACAATGTGCCCAGGTGGCTTGGGAGGCCAATGGCATCCTGGCCTATATCAGGAATAGTGTGGCCAGCAGGAGTAGGGATGTAATTCTCCCTTTGTACTCAACACTGGTGAGGCCGCACCTCGAGTACTGTGTACAGTTCTGGACCTCTCAATTCAAGAAGGATATTGAGGTGCTGGACTGGGTCCAGAAGAGAGCAACAAGGCTGGTGAAGGGACTAGAGGGAAAGTCTTATAATGAGAGGCTAAGGGAGCTGGGGTTGTTTACCCTGGAGAAGAGGAGACTCAGGGGGGACCTTATCACTCTCCACAACTACCTGAAGGGAAGTTGTAGTCAGGTGAGGGTCAGGCTCTTCTCCCAGACAACTAGTGACAAGACGAGAGGGCATAGCCTGAAGCTGCACCAGGGGAGGTTTAGGCTGGATATTACAAAGCACTTATTCATGGAGAGTGTGATCAGGCATTGGAATGAACTGCCCAGGGAGGTGGTGGAGTCACCATCCCTTGAGGTGTTTAAGGAAAGGCTGGATGTGACACTTAGTGCCATGGTCTAGCTAGTGTGGTAGTGTTAGGTCATAGGCTGGACTTGATGATCTCAGAGGTCTTCACCAGCCTCAATAATTCTGTGATTCTGTAAAATTTGATTTTAGGCACAGGAAAATGTGAGCAAAAGAAATTTAAATTTAGACTTATACTATCTAAAGTTTTTCCTATGGTGGTTGTAGTTTGGTTTAAAGATTTAGATGAATTTCCATATAATTTTATGACACAATACACTATAATAATAATTTAAAATTCAAACACGTTTACATTTAATGACCCATTGGATACATATAGCTGTTCATTTTCTAAGTGATAACACTTTCCAGGATAGATCTGCATTAATTGTTTGTGCCTGACTGAGAATCCAGTGATGGCCAGCTTGGCCAGACAGATCTGCCCCAGAAAATTGTACAAATTGACCTAAATTTTTCATCTGTTCTTCAGGGAAGTATGATCCAAATGACAACCAAATAGATGTAACTCCATTCCTTGCACGGGAAGGCTGTCAAGTCCAAATGAACATGAGTTTGAAACTCCCTAATCTTTCTCATGTTTGTTAACTTTTTTTTTTTTGCAGGACAGCCTGATGAACTGAAGTAGTTGAAGAATAGTTGTGCCTTCACTTTAAAAGATACCTGCTACAGAAAATGTTAACGCAACTGCTGAGCTATAGTTTACAGTATAGGTAGGCCTAGGAGAAAGCCATTCCTAAATCTTTCTTTCACCAGCCATTCTTTGTAGGGGAGAAAGTTCTCTCACTTCTTGACTCTGCTCAGGCTGGGTCCCAGACTGTTTTATCCTCTTTGTCATAGATATAATGTCAGCAACAGCAGCCCTCAAAATGGTTTCTGATGTTAGAGTCATCTTCCCTATCTAAGGAAAAGTTATTAATGGTTTGACAGTATTTGAATTTTGAATTTTTCTTTGCACATGAATGTAATTTGTTTTTATCGGGTCCAAACTTCACTCCTATTACTCAGTAATGCGTTTTCAAGGTGTAATTAATTTCAGGAGTTTAAGTTAGGCAGACAAGATATTCTTCTCTGCTCCTTAAAAGTACTTTCTTCTTTACCTTGCCCACAGGCATGTGTTTAGGATGAAAGTGTCCCTAGAACCTTAACATTTCGGCACAAGTTAATTGACTAAGTTAGACAGATATGAATCTGTTCTTTAGTTTCTTTTCCTTTTTCCTTTCTCTAACAACTGCCCCTATAGGCAGGCTTCACCAGCTGAAAAAATAATAGAAGTACCCATGACATTAACAAGCGTATATAACATGATAATTAAATCAGTAAAAAAACCCCAACTTTTAAAAGTAAAAAGTATAAACACTGGAAAATATTGATGTCTTTAAAATGCATGCTTTGACTACCTAGTGTAGCAATTGCCAACATCTGTTGAAGTAGGGTTCAGGTGTTATGCATCACTGACCAGCGTCTGCCAAGCAGGTCCTGTGAAGCTACTTACTGCAAAGCTTGTTTCCCCCATCATTGTATGCACCAGTCAGGTTCATTCAGTCACTAACTGTAAAAGATTAATTAATATTTGTAGTGTTGGTCATGCTACAGGTATAAATCTGACATCTATTTTCAGGATGAATAAAAACACTTAACAGGTGCAGCTCTAGATATTGTGCAGGCACAAGACAATAGTATTATTTGGAGAAGACCCATTCTCTGACTAAATGGAAATGGTTGTGACTGGTATACTATGGCACTAGTTCAGTCTTTTAAGATCCTGTTTATTTGCTATGCCCTACAAATGAAAAGTAGTGCCTGAGAGTTGTAAGATGTGTTGCATATTGCATACTGTTTTATCACTTTTGTGCTGTATTTTAAGAAGATTAATCACCAAGAAATAAATCTTACCAGCACTTTTTTCAGAACTGTTAGAGTACACATGAAAACTAACTTTGACATTTGTTTATTAACATTCCTATTTCAAAAGGAAATAAATAACAATGATAATAATTCCAGCCTCATTTCCCAGGAGGCTTTGGGAGCCAAACAATAACAGATTCATTTATTAACATGATAATGCTTTTGGAACATAACATAGCCTTACAGAATTTTATCTCTAAAAATTCTTCATTTCCCTCCCCAAAAGAAAACCCTAGCAGGTAAGAAATTAATTTAGAATCAGAGAGATCAAAGTTCCAGTCTCAGTTCCACTGACTACTTCAATACTTAAATTAAATGGAAAGAATAAAAAAAAGTCAGAAATGCTAACCTTTTTTTTTTTCTGTGAGTGTTTGAATGAAAGTCTGCATGTCAAATAAGTTCTCTAGTCTCTCTACTCATCTCTTTGAGTAGATGAGGAGTTATCTTTGCTTTATGTTGAAAAATCTTTGGTTCATCATGAAGCTGGATGGGAAATCTTCCAGATTTCTCAAGAAGTTTCACTTCATAAGAAGTGGTTCTTTCCCAGAAAGTTACGTTGCAGGTATTCAATTAATCCAATTCAGAATTTGGATTTTACATGACAATATTCTCCTATCTTTCATGGCAGAAAGCTCTGCGCCAAGTGCTCTGAAATTATCATTTCTTTGAAGAAGACAGGAGTGTCTCTGTTTTGCTTGAACAAAGGAAGAGTATGCAGTGAGACATGCTTGTTCTCATGAAAAATTCCATACATCATTACGACTAGGATATTAAAGAATTTTTTTTTAATCCGAGTTAAATCAATTATGTGGGTATATCAGTACAAAAACATCTAGAATTTCTGTTCTGACTTTCCACTTTTTTCTACCTAAACTTCCTCTGTTTGCATTTGATGAAAAATCTGTTTTCCTCATGTCATGGTTTAGGGCTGGGCTGGCCACTAAATCCTGGACAGATGCTCTCTATTAACCCCTCTTCCTTTCCCAGAAGGGAAGAGAAAGAAAATGGGAAGAGAAAAGAGAATAAGGGAGAGAGACTTTACGGGTTGGAAAATGAACTAACAGATTTAATAAAACAATACTACTAATACTACTGGCTAATAATGTAAATAGGAAAATAATGGAATATGTACAAATATATATACAAACCCAATATAAAATCCTCCCCCCACCCTCCACCCAGTGACGATTACATCACCAGAGGCTCTGTGGAACAGGGCACTGGAAAAGTCCCAGAACAGACTCAGCAGCAGGTGGGAGCAGGATGCAGGAGCACATGAATCAGGATCAGAGGCAGATGAACTACCAGGGTTCTGCTCAGACTTTGGCCATTGCGCAATTGAGACAAAAGGAAAGATCCAAGATGGAAGGGATCCAAGACGGAAGAAGGGTCAAGACCCTCATGATCCCTTGGCTTTATACTGTGTATGATGTGTGTGGGATGGAATACCTAGTTGGTCAGTTTTGGGTCTGCTTTCCCTCCTGTAGATGCAGACATGACACCCATGATGAGACAATGGCCTTGAGCTTATCATTGTAGCAGCACATACTTGAAAAACATGCTGCTAGTTTTCAGCAAGTTCAGCCACTTAAAAGAGACTGAGCTGAAAAGTAAAATCACTAAACAGAAAATTAGTTCTATTTAGCTCAAACCAGGACACCTCAATAAGAAATGATTACTTTTCCTCATAAGGTATGTTCTTCAGTCCAAGGCTGCAGTTATGTATGAATGTGGATTTGGTTGGATGTACTTGCAAGGATTAGAAATCATCTCATATTCATGAAAGTGATATTCTATGTTGTAAATTACCATCAAAACTGAGATTTCATTATTGTTATGTTGGAGCTACTTAATGCTTATGTAAAAAAAAAAAAGAAGTAAATATTAAATATAAATTCTCCATGTTTCAATAAAAACAACTAAGCTGCATACTGAATTTGACCAATGATCTATCAATTTACTACTTTCTTTTCGATAGTTAGCTAGTATCAAATGCCATAATTACATTATAATCTGTTTATAAAACAGTTTTTCAACTTTGAATGTTTAACAGTGGATTCTAAAGATTTATATACTTAATAACATACAATCTTAATTATATTATTATAGATACTAATGTTTAGATTCAATTGATCCATTTTTAATTCCTGCTAAACACTTAGCATTATAGCATTGGGTTCTACTTCTTACATTAAATGTAAAAAATAATAGCCATGTTTTGAAATATTCAACTTTAAGTTCTGTTGAGAATCAACTTCCTGTCATATTGTAGGAAATAGGGAGAATCTAACTGAAACAATTTTGTAGATGTTGGAATAATAAAAAATTTTATTAATAAAAGAAAGAAAAGAGAGATTTTTGACCAGTGAAGATAAGATACTTATCTATTAAACTGGGAACCACTATAGATTGTTCACATAGTGTCTGATTCATTAACAAAAGGATGAACGAGGTTGTATAAGATACATTCACCTACAACAATGTATAGTGATGAAAGGTGTTCTTTTTGCAGTATAAAATTCTATGGAAGTGCAGACAGACTACATAGTTGTTGATATTTTGCATCAAGCAAATTATGTGCTTTTCAAGTTTTTTTATTGTTTTGTACAGGAAGTAGAAGGAGTGATGGGCTACAAAGGAGCATTTAGAAACATTGCCATGTCATGGAAGGATGGTGTTAGGCAAGGCCAAACTCAGTGATAGATGAAGCATGAAAGGAGCATCAAGGAGACAGAAAGAGCTTCAGTTGCTATATAAGTAGTGGAAAGCTGAACAAGGAAAATGTGGGCTCTTTGTTGAATGGGGTAGGTGATTTAGTGGCAGTGAACACAGACAAGGCTGAAGTATTCAAAACATTCTTTGCCTCAGTCTTTGCCAACAAAGCCTCTTTGCCAAGGCCTTTAGAGAAATGGTTCAAAGAGAAGAACAACCAGCAGAAGATGGCAGTCAAGCCCAGGATTGTTTGAGACGACTTGCTCCATACATGTACACATGTATGCATGCATTTGAATGCTTGCATTCAAATATATTCAGAAAGTTGGTTGATGTCCTTGCAAGATCACTCTCATCATATTTAAAAAGTCATAGAGACTGGGGAAGTACTCCAAAAATTGGAGAAGGGGAAATATTAAAAAGTCCATCTTCAAAATGGACAGGAGTAAACTGCTGGAGTTAAAGGCCAGCCAGTCTCACCTTGGGCCCCCAGGAAAATTATAAGGTCAGTCCTCTTGCAGCACATTTCTGGGCACATGAAAGAGAAGAAGGTGTTTGAGAACAGTCAGCATAACTTACCAAAATATTACTCATGTCTGGCCAACTTGATTGGCCCTGAAGAGCAAATTACTGGATTTGTGGATGAACCACAGATATGATTTATAGGGCAAAGTGTTGGACACTCTCTTCCACAATATTCTTGTATTGAAAATGGGATATTACAGTCTGTATGGTTAAATATATAGATGGAGTACCACAGGGGTCTTACTTTTTTCTGTCTTGCTTAACCTCTTTATTAATAACTTTGAGGAAGCAATGTTATATAGTCTCAGTCAAGTTTGAAGCTGACACCAAACTAAGATGACCTAGTTTGCTTGAGGCAGAGGATCCTAGACAGACTGGGGGAATGAGGACGAGTAACCTTGTGAAATTCAACAAGGACAAATCCAAATTTCTGCACTCCGGAAGGAAGAACTTCCAAAGATAATGACTGGGGACTGATTGTGGGGAGCAGCTCTGCATGAAAGGCTCTGAAGTTCTTGGAAGACAGAAAACTAAGGCTGAACCAGCAGCACCCTGGCATCAGAGAAAGACAACAGCCACCTGGACTGTATGAGCAGGAACATAAATAGAATCATAGAATTACATAATTGGAAAAGACTTCTAAGATAATCAAGTCCAACCATCGAATCAGCCCTAAGTCCACCACTAGACCACGTCCCTAAGCATGACGTCTTTTAAACACCTCCTGGGATGGTGACTTCACCACCTCCCTGGGCAGCCTGTTCCAGTGTTGGACAACTGTCACAGTAAAGAAATTTCTCCTAATATCCAACCTAAACCTCCCCTGGTGCAACTTGAGGCCATTACCCCTTATCCTATCACTAGCTATGAGGGAGAAGAGATCAACCCTCATCCCACTACAACCTCATTTCAGGTAGTTGTAGAGGGCGATAAGATCTCCCCTTAGTCTCCTTTTCTCCAGACTAAACAGTGTCAGTTCCCTCAGCTGCTCCTCGTAAGACTTGTGCTCTAAACCCTTCACATACTCCATACCAGACATACTCCAGTGCCTCAATGTCCTTTTTGTAGTGAGGGGTCCAAAACCAAACACAGTATTTGCGATGTGGCCTCATCAGTTCTGAGTACAGGGGAAGAATCACTTCCCTACTCCTGCTGGCCACATTATTCCTGATGCAAGCCAGGATGCCATTGGTCTTCTTGGTCACCTGGGTACACTGCCGGCTCATATTCAGCTCGCTGTCAACCAACACCCTCATGTTCTTCTCCTCCAGGCAGCTCTTCAGCCACTCGTTGAAAAGCCCGTAGTGCTGCATGGGGTTGTTGTGACTGAAGTGCAGAACCTGGCACTTGACCTTGTTGAACCTCATGTAATTGGCCTTGGCTCATCAATCCAGCTTGTCCAGGTCTCTCTGTAGAATCTGTCTACCCTCAAGCAGATCAACACTCCTGTCCAACTTAGTGTCATCCGCAAACTTACTGAGGGTATACCTGATTCTCTCATCCAAATCATTGCTAAAACTATTAAACAGAAGTGGACCCAGTACTGGGCCCTGGGGAACACCACTTGTGACTGGCCACCAGCTGGTTTTAACTCCATTCACCATAACTCTTTAGGTCTGGCCATCCAGCCAGTGATTTTCCCAGCGAACCGTATGCCCGTCCAAGCCATGCACAGCCAGATTTTCCAGGACGATGCTGTGGGAGGCAGTGTAACAGGCCTTACTAAAGTCCAGGTAGACAATGTCCACAGCTTTTCCCTCAACCACTAAGCAAGTTACCTTGTCATAAAAGGAGATAAGGTTTGCCAAATAGGACCTGCCCTTCCTGAACCCATGCTGACTGGGCCTGATTGATTGGTTGGCCTGCATGTGGCCATGATGGCACACGATGGCACTCAAGATTATTTGTACCATGACCTTACTTGTCACCAAGGTCAGACTGAGTAGTATACTAACACAAAGAAGTGTTAGAGTACCACAAGGGCTTGAGGCTTCCTCAGGATCAGGGTATCAGGAATGGAAGTCAGTAAGTCAGGATCAGAATCATTTTGGTGAGGGTTGCCAGGGCCAGAAACTACCCAGTGACATTTGGGAAGGTCCATGATGACTAGAAAGTTCAGGGGTCAAGCTCAGTCAGTCCATAAGTTGAGATCTAAATCAACAGAGTCCACAGGAATCCATGCATAGGCATGGCTGAGCTGAAGACTTGGTTTCCCACCTGTCTCACAGAAGATAAGGAGAAACTGTTTCTCTTTGAGGGTAGTGGAAAAGGCTGCCCAGAAAGATTGTGAAACCTCTCTCTATCCTGGGAGGTTTTCAAGACCCATCTGGATAAAGCCCTGAGCTGCCTGGTATGACCTCTAAGCTGACTTCTGAGCAGGAGGTTGGACTAGATTTAATTTTATTTTTTAAACTATCTTCTTCTATTTTTGTTAAGTAAAGATTTATGAATGCCTCACTGAAGATGAAAATACATTTCTTTTATTAGGAGAAGAGAGATACAAGAAGCACTAAAATCATGTCCCACATACAATAGAATCAAGTTTGCCATTCTGATGTGACATACTATATAAAATGTTGTATGATTTTAAGAGCATCAGTAAACATGAATAGTAAGACCAGAGTCAGAAGCAAGCAAACAATATCACAGAAATAGTTTAAAGATTAATTTGGAGTAGACTTTCAAGTTTTCTTTATACTATTCTGTCAGATCCAGAACAGATCTGGCTCAGTTTAAAGTCTTTCATATCTTCTTCATTATTTATCTGCTAAAGAAATGTTTTAACAACATCATCATTATAGTTGTATAGTTCATCTTTATGTTTTTGCCTTGTTTCTGTTCTATTTTGAACTGTTCTCTTTAAATCTTTGAAGGTCTGCTATGTCCTTTTTCTCATATTTCCATGTTGAAATACTGTATTAGACAAAATCTATAAATCAATACCTTTTTTTCTGTTAAACAGCCACAACTGTTTAGCATCCATTAGATGTTCAAATTATATATTACTTTGAAACAGATTTTGTAGTTCGGCTGTGAACTTCTTAAAGTGATAAAAAAACATAGGAAACTAGTTTTAGGAGTCAGAGTTCTTTTTTAAAGGAGAACTTTTTCTTTTTAGACATTCATGGGATGGAAAAATATTCATGCATCTTAATTATTTTGTGAGGGCAGACAAGAAAATTTGTAGAGATTGCAGAGGAGAAAGGTGTCTCCACAGTCAGAGCAAGTATATTGCAGCAGTACAAAATTTTCCACTTTTGTAGTGAGCAATGGAAGCTCCTACATTTCTGGAGCTTTCTAATAAGCAAAATAAATGCATCTGCTATGATGTCCCCTAAGAAAGAGAAGATTGTCTTTTGTCATGAGGTAGCTCCAGGTAACTTTGTAGGATGGTCCATGGCACCCTGTGTATCTTCCTAAGAGCTTTCCTTATATGGTCACATAAAAGCAATACAGAAATAAACTACAGATTCTCATAAACAATATTAAACTAAATACATAATATATGAATAAATTGCAAATTTATTCATGATTAAATACTTACTGTTTGAACTTGTAGAAGACTTAGAAATAGATTATTAAAATACATCATAAAGGTGGTGATTAAGCATACAAGGGCCAGCTAATAACAGTATGTCATGTGCAGTTGTTAGACTTACATCTGGATTTCCATTTATACGGATACTGATGTTGGATACTTTGATTTCTGATAAATACATGGGTTGATTAGTAAGTGTACTTAGGAGCAATTATAGGTGGAATTTAACACAAATTACAGGGGAAAATACTTTCATTCTTGTTGTGTTAGACCTTGAGTTATTATCAGACACATTTTGTTGTTTGCAGAAAAACAAAGTAGATTTTTGAAAATTTTCAGCTGAATCCTTAAATTACAGATCTAGGTTTTAGCATACCACCTTTTAAGAAGTTACAAAAATTTATTACTAACTCCTAAATAGTTTAAATTTTGGTGTTTTAATTTCAGAGGTGTCTAGTTCCAAAGATCCATTATTGAGAAAAGATAAAGCCTTTGTTTTTCCTGAGGATTAGGTTCAATATGGCTACACTGGACATTCAAACCCACTACCTGCTTTAAAATTTTGATGTGATATCTTTATATTGTAAAAGTCTCTACTTAACTTTTGAAGAATTGTTAAACTTAGGTTGTGTATTTATGCTAAGGCACTGTATCCTTTATATACCAGATCTGAGAAATGGATCTTTTTTTACTTCTAATCAGTACTCTGAAAACAGTAAAAGGGCATTAAATTCTTAATGCAAGATTTTATTAGAAAGGACACTGATCTCCTTTTCAGTGCCAACCAATAGCTGGATTTCAATGTGAAACGCTTTCTTTACCATCCCTACACTGTACACCAGAACTTTCTCCCAGTGTGAAATTTCAGTTATTTTCAGGAAGGCATCAGTTGCTCTCCTGCCCAAGTGATTGCATCTGGCTGGGAGCACAACAGTCAGGACAAAATAGCAGCCAGCCTGTCATGGTTTAGGCCCAGTGCATAACTGAGCACCACAATGCCCCGAAAAAGGGCTAGTCAAAATAAGGACTGGGAGGGCTTCTCACCACTTAAACAGGTCACAGGCAAAAGACAGACTCATTGTAAGGAATAAAAAAAACCAAACCAATATTAATTTGTTACCAACATCAGAGTACAACAATGGGAGATACAACCAGATCAAAAATTCAAAACAGCTTCCCCCCACCCCTCCCTTCTTCCCAGGCTCAACTTTTGTTCCCGGTTTCTTCACCTTTCCCCTCCCCCTTTGCCTTGAGGCGCAGGGAGATGGGGTTGGGGGGTTGCAGTTGGACTTCCTGCCACATCACGTGCTTTCTTAGGAGTAGGGGAAAAAAAACCTCAGCCCAGTGTCTCTCTCTCTGCTTCCACGTGGCCCCCTTTCCATAGGGAAATCACTCCCTCTTTTTTTTTTTGACTGTGGAATGCTGACTTTTCTTTCTTTCCATCTGAAAGAAAATATTTTTTTAAACATTAAAAAGCTTCAGATTTCAGCAAGTTTAATCCTTGGAGCTGAGGAGAAGGCAACATGCAATTAATTTCACAAAAACATTGTCTTTACATGAACTAACATAAATATTTGCTTTTGCATATTAACTCACTATTTTTAATATTTTCTGTCTTTCATTTCATTGTTATTACCTTTCAGCTTAATACAGAAGAAATTCCAATATGACCTGAAAGTAAAATAGAGACTGTTCTTTCAAGATGAGGAAAGTTTCTAGAGGAAGAACAAGCACAAACACGTTTGAATTAAGTAGAAAATGGCAAGAGGAACAAATAAGATTTTCAGGTAGTCTGAGAACCAGGCTGTGTCATAGAAGAATTCTTGGTTTTCCAATTTTAAGAAAGAATGACAGCTGTTATATAGGATTTTTGAATTATTTTATGCCAGTTCTATAGCAAGAACTTATTCTTCAATTTTATTCTGATATTCTCCAAAGGAAATAACCTGAACCGTAGGACACAGTTGGTTGACTTCTTAACTCATCTGTCAGTCAGAAGAAACACCACAACATTCTGCCTTCTCATAGCAGGAGTAAAAGTGACACTGATATCCCCTTTCTTGATCCTCTGTCTGGGAAATGAAACATAGTGCTGCTTGCCTGTAGCTAGTCAGATGAGAGAAACTAGTGATAAAGAGGTGACATGACATACACATTTGCCAGATATTTTGAGAAAAGGTGCTTCATATACCTCATTGTGCTCGTTTGAGCTAAACAGAACTAATTCTCTATTCAGTGATTTCACTTTTCAGTTCAGTCTCTTCTAAGTGACTGTACTTTGTGAAATTAATGGCATGTTTTTCCAGACAGTGTCTGCTCCTAAGATTGGTAGTGCTTGATGTTTGCAGTTACTAATAGGAATGGTATATAGAGTAGCTTTTGTTTACACTCACTCCTATAGAGACCAAAGCCATGTTGAGGTGGTGTGAGATGTTGCACCTGTGGGGAAGAGTGAACAGGGTAGATGACCCAAATTTGACCAAAAAGGTATTCCATCCCACATACATCATACTCACTATAAAGATGAGAGATCACAAGGGTCAAGCTCTCTTCTGTCATGGCCAGTGTCCAAGGAGGACTCTTGTCAGTTCATCTGCCTTTGATCCTAATCCACGCATTCCTGAATCCAGTTCCTGAATCCAGCTCCTGTCTGCTGCTGAGTCCAGTCTGGGACTTTTCCAGCATCCTTTTCTGCAGCATCTCTGATGACATAATCATCACTGGGGGAAAGGGGGAAGGATTTGAAATTTGTTTTGTATATATTTGTGTATAGGTCATTATTTTCCCATTTGCAACATTATTTTTGCTTTATATTGTTATTGTTTCATTAAACCTGTTTTAGTTTGATTTTCCAACCCATAAGTTTCTCTCTTACTCTCTCTTCTGCTTTGGAGAGGAGAGAGAGGTTAATAGAAAACATCTCTCAATTCATTTAGTGACCAGCCCAGCCCTAAGCTTTGACACTCACGTAAATATGTGTTTAAAATCCATGTTACTACACCATACTACTTAAATTACATGTTTGGAAGCGATTCTTCTTCTAGTAATTTGATCAAATCATTGAAACCAATCAGACTTTTCATCTGTATAAATCTAGGCAAATCAGTTTGACTTGTATGACACCAATGTTGATACTCTTATAAGCAGACTTCTATTCAAAGTTCTATTGATTTCTGCCATGAATCAATGCTATCCTTGAATTGTTCTTAGTGTAGGATGAAGCACTAATCTTTAATGTATTCCTGTGTGAACACACAGAGCTGTAACACCTAATTTGGATTCATACTGGAATCATGTCTTCAAGTGGCTCTCACTCTGGATATATGCTTCTCTTTAGCAGCACTACCTGAACTTGATTTTACTTGATTTGAGCTCTTCTTAGAAGAGCTTTGACTCAGGTGGAGCATGCTGTAAATATTGTCTTATGTTGAGAACGTATTTTACTGATGAAAACTTTGTAAGCTTGGGGAAACAGTGATTGACTGTAAATACTGAGGCCGTGAAAGCACTTAAATGTTGAAGAACACTTAAATTCCTTTCTCCCATTCCTTCCCATAGATGTTTTTATCAGGTACTACAAAACAGTTTGGAATTAATCATCAGGAGGTAGATAATACTTAAATTTGTAAATAAATCTTTTGGGAAGAAGTAGTTAATTTTTATCTATTCAGTAATTATGAGTTATCCAGTAAATTCAGTGTAATTAAATGAAAATGGAAGTTTCCTATGTTTTCTTAATCCAAAGCTACAGACTGAATGAATACTTTTGTTTACAGCCAGCAAGTCATAATAATCTGTGTTTATCTGTAAACCGTCAGTTATTAGGCTGAGAGGCAATTTTTAGGTGTAAGCTTTTGCATTTCCTTAAACCAAATTTTTATGTTAGCTGAAGACACTGTAACCTTGGTCTCAGGGTGCATTTCCTGCTCATGTATCTGCCCTGCAATGTGTTCATAGTCAGGACAGGCCTTAATATTTTGAACTATATGCCAAAAAAAATCACAGTTGATCTTCTTTGAAGCAATTTTGGATGTCAAGGGAGCACAGCTGAATTTTCACAAATAAGAATATGGCATAGGAGTGTTGCTTACACAGCTAGAGTATCTGTATTTTCCAGCTCTTCCACTGACTTATTTTTTTTATGTAACGAAGGGGCCTAAAGACTATACATCATGGAAGACTAAGTGCATCCTCTGTCACTAACAATATTAAAATCATCTCGACATCAACATTGACAGGAAGTATTGCCATCTGTTCAATAGATTAATAGCAGAAGGCTCACTTTTTTGGTATATAATATATGAAACTAAAGACAATTAAAATTTTAAAATGTAGAAACTTGGGAACTCTGAAAATGTTGGTTTCTGAAGTCAGTATATCAGATGACACAAAATCTTTCTAACAGAGTTCAGCAGAACTTGAAAGAAGCTTGTGGTTTTTTTAATTGAGACTGGCCAATACAGACAAGATTTTCATGCTATCAATTTCAACTTTGTTCTCCCAGTTCCTCATATTCTTCATTGTTTTCCCTTGGCATTGACAGGAAACATGGAGGAACCAATTGACTTTATCATGCATAAGCTATTCCCCTGCCTGAAAGGCAGTTGCAGGGTTGTAAATGCTCCATTTGTTAAGCAGATGGATGTGTAAATTGGTTTTAGGTGTTAGCAGTTGCTAATTTAACAGGAGGAGGAGAAAAGAAGAAAAACACCAAAACATTAAGCATTTCTGAAACACTTCAGCATTTATTATTCCTTCCACTCTTTATCTGAAAAAAGAAAAAAAAAAAAAGAACAGAAGAACAAGTGGGAGTGGTGTGGATGGTGATCTGCCTACGAATTTAAATGGAAGCTTGAAAGACAGCACAAATCCTAGTTCCTATGTGCCTGGCACCCTGGAGATGTTAAATTATGAGATTTATCAAGAACCACTTGGTAGTTAGACCTTTTGAACAGGGAGACACACTACAATTATATTTATTTAATTATCTATCCTTGTATATGCAAATAATCTAAATTTACCTAGTCGCCTCTCTTGATTTCTCAAGATTTTAATTAAGACATCTTGAATGTATATGCTATTTTTGAGTGAGCACCTGCAACATCTTTTATATTTCAAAGACTGAAAAGTTTTCCTATTATGTTACCAAAGACTGGAGTGGGCTGCACAGGGAAGTGGCTGAATCATCATCCTTGGATGTATTTAAAAGCCATCTAGACATGGTGCTAAGGGACATGATTTAGAAGTGAACATGGTAGAGTTAGATAACGGTTGGGCTTGATGATCTTAAAGGTCTTCTCCAACCATAATGATTCTATTCTATGAAACTTGTATATTATGGTATTGCTAAGTAAGAGAGACAAGATAGGTGCTTAAAAGTCCTGGCACTCACTGAGTCAAGAAATTCTAACATAGCTCAAAAACTGTAAAGGATTTTGCCTACTGGAGGTTTTCTTCTTTTCACAGCTAACAATTTAATTTACACTTCAGAGTTACCTCACATGAAAAAAAAACCAACCCACAGTTCTATAACTCCATATGTCAACATGTCTCAATCCACCCACAACTAAGAGCTGCTTTTGTCTTTCTTGTCATCCTTGCTATTTCCTACACTGTGAGAGGAAGAAAAGAATCTCTACCACTAGCGAACAGTCTAAGAATGATGCCTGGTTGCAAAATGAGATTTCCTATGTCTCCTGTGAAAAGGAGGTACATTGATTGAAGATGCTAATACAGTGACAGTTGAGGTGTTTTTCATATTTGATTAAGTTTTTCTACTATTTTCTGTACTAGCGCTGTGTCTGAAGGAAGCAACTTTTCCTAGTTCCATATAATTTTCACCCAATATCAACTGTGTTTTTTTGTTTTAGTGGGACGCCTATATGGTTGAATGTGATAACAGGCAATACAATCTAAAGATGGTCTGAGCTGTAAGGACAGTTATATTGATATATAAATGTAGTTTCAGAGACTTTGTTGCTCCTTTCTGCTATGTGTGTAATTTAGTGGTCACTTAAAGTGACTTTGTTATGTTAATTTGATCAACTGGGTTATTGCAACGCAGCCATCACCAGGCCTCATTCCTAATTGTCAGATGTGCTTATGATGTCTTCACTTATTATGTGTTATTGCTGTGTTCTGTCAGATTCTGATTCATGTGTTGAATTTATAGCTAGTTAACCAGCTACTGAGCCATAGGCCATAGCTGTCATTTTCTATGGGCACAGACATCTATTGGATGTCATCTGACATACAATTTTGATGGGCTTCACAGTTAGATTTTCTTCCTCTGATTGTTGACACAGTTATGGTCTTCCTTGTCCAAATGTTCCAATTTGAAGTTTTGTTCAATTATTAAGACAGAAGCTTCAGACAACTTTTACTATGCAAAATCCTTTAACTCTGCCTTTCCTCATCTGATCTGCTTGCAAACTCTAGCTCACCATAACCTTTCGATATTTCTTTTGCCTTCTCTGTCCTATTGACTTCTAGTTTATCACAATTATTTCCAGGAAAAAACTATACTTATTAAGAATAATAATGAAAACATAACCTTTCTCACCCTCATTATTGTCTGCAACACTCCTTTGAGAAGAGTCACTTCTTTATCTGTCACTTCTTTGTTTACTTCTTCTTCCCCTTTTTTCCCCAAAATTTCTATGCATATTTATACATCTGTTATTCTCCGTTTGATCTTTAATCAATATTTTCCTCAAATTCCAAAGAGACAAATACAGATCTTCAGTATTCCCTTATCTGTCATTAATTACATGATCTACAATTTATAAATTGTGCATAATTTTTACAGTGCTTGAATTTGTGACCTTTGAATCAATTCTCTGTCTAGAGTGTCAGGACACACTACAGTTATTAAACATTTTGGGTATTGGAACCTGCCATTTGCCTTTCACAAACCTGTCTGACACCTTTCCCTGTACATCCTTTCTCACATCTCATTTGTTCTTATCCTTTTACTTATGGGTTATACTCTCTACTTCCCTCCCCTGGATTTGCTTCACTGGAGGCATTTGTTCCTGATTTCTTTCAATTGTGCATTCACACTTTTGTAGTTTTGGTTAAACTTAAACTCCCTATTTACACTTGAGTAGTTTATAATCATACTTTATTTTTGTTTGTTTGTTTTTTTGGGGGGTTTATTTGGTTGGTTGGTTGGGTTTTTTTAGCAACTATTTGCCTGCAAGCTGAAATAATCCTTTGATACATACCATCCTACAAGTGACCACTGATTTAAACAGCAAATCATGACTGGACATAAACTGAGCTGAGATACCATCATGTCTAGAATTAGTGATAGGAGAAGAGAGTCTAAAGAGAAGTCTAAATCTCACTACTGCCACCTCAGAAGTGCTAGTATTTCAGAATAAAATACCCTTTATTCTGAAACAGTAAACATAATATAATTCTGTCATTTTGCAGTGTTGTCTTCTTTGAACTAAATACTCCTGAATTTCTCAGTCCCTGTCAATTGTCCTTTCCATTTATCATCCCACTTGCCATATGCTAAATTTTCTCCATCCTTCCTAAATGGCACTAGATATACAAAACTGATTTTTCTGATTTTCAGCCAAAGCATTCCATATAGCAAGGGCAATTTCTGGAACCATACACATCGAGAATAACACAAAATATAATGGAATTACTCCAAATTTGTACCATTATGTGTCACAGGGGAAATTGTGCCTTGGCAACAATAGATGTTTCTTCACTTAAAGATAACCCTGTGAGCATATATCTACCGAAAATAATTCTATGTGGTGCAGCTAGCTTATTAGTTGCACTGTAACTGCAAGCACAGAATTTGGTATATGTTAATTTGTCTTGTTTTGCTTTGATTGCAGTGGAGATTTACCTCCTATATTACCAGATTTCTACTGGAAAAGTAGAAGGTTATTATGAGAAACTTCACACTTCTAAAATATTTTCTTAACATCACATCAGATTTGTCAGTGTTTATAGGTTTTTTTCCTAGGTCCAATATCTAAATTTTTCTTTCACGCTGTCATTCAGTAGAATGTTGCCACAACTGTGAACATTTGCAAACATGGTTGAAAGATCTGTTTTAAAATGGCTTTTCACAATTTATTGTCACTTCCAAATTTGCTTTATTTCATGTCTTGAAAAAGAACAGTGCCAAAATGAGCTCAAATTTCAAAACATGCACTTTTCCAACAAGCATATCAAACAGCAAACCATATTAAAGTAGCTTCAGAGAATGAATAATAGCAAAGATGCAAACAACAGTATGTTCCTGACAATATTCAGTCTGTTCTTTAAAGAAATAAAGTATCTTTAAATCAAAGGCACAATCAGCTTCAAAAATAGCATGGTGGGGTTTTTTGTTTCTAGAAATGAAACTTGCTTCACAATACCTATTACACAAAGATCAAGGCAACTTTGAAGGCATCATAATAATACATGTTACACATAGAGTTTGAGAAACAATGTTTTGCAACAACTGTTATTTTTACTGAATGAACCCGATATCATATGTTATTTTACCTATTTTTCCAGCTGTCACTGGATGGAATGACTATGTCTGATGTGTGATACCACACTTAGCAAACCTGTCAATGACAACACCCAATTCAATACCATATGGTCAACTATTAGTTGCTTTTTCAAAAGTATCTTATGATTACATTTCTTGATGAGTTTGATGAATGTTACAGAACCCCACCTGTCTTGAGGTAGAATTTACTCATTTTTTCTATTAAGTGATCAGGTATGCAGTAACAGAAGGTTAGTTTTTCAGTAACAGTAACAGTTTTTCACAAACAGTAGATTTGGGAATGGTCTTGAAAAATATACATTCTTTATGAACAACAAAGTGTTTTCACCAGTAGAATATATATTGCCAGTCCCTAAGACTGCACTAGTAATCTAAAATGTATACTAATATTTTTATTTAGAAAGTAATAAATATGTTAGATATTAATAATATTGATTTTTTTTCCTGTGACATTCTACAGAGAAAGAGCAGCATTATATGAAGCAAAGACTTACGGCAATTTATGTGAAAACTTTCTTTTTAAACACACCTTACTGAAATCTCTTGCTTTAAACTTCTGCCTCCTGTACATTTACATAAAATGAAAACATTTAAAAAGTAGATCATCCTATACTATCATGAAAGCAAATGTTTTAGTACAGTAGCCCTAAGATACAAAAATATTTTTATACATTCCTCTATTCACTGGCATGCAACATCACATTATTAATGCATAAAGTCCCCTGCTAAATTAGGACTTCAACAATCATTAGTGCAAGTCTTAACATACTCTCTGCCTGCTGTTTAATTAATTGATTTTGTTTGATTTTATTCACAAAATAATTAGCCTACTAAACGTCTAATTATTGCCAAGGCATGCACTATACAGATCTTTACTATCATGTAAATACCACAATCATGAACACCGTAACGTTTCAGATGTTCACTATCCAACCTACTAGAACAGTATTTCCCTTCAAGTTTCTTGAGTGGACATCAACATATGAGAGAAGCTATTGTATCATGGAGCTAGAATTATGATTCATTTATTGTTTAAAAGGCTCATTTATTTATACATTCACCAGAAAAGCTATTTTTTTCACTAATTTTTGTTTCTTAATAGTTCTTTGTTACTAGTTTACTCTTTGCCTTCTAAATTTACCATATTTCTTATCCAAAATCTCCTTGAAAATAAAATATTTCTTCCCCCAAAAAAGCCCACAGAGAAACACAGATGTCAAATGTAACATTTGACAAATCTGCCGGACACCGCAGCAGATTTAAACGGCTCTTAGGGAGCACTGCGACCCGGAGCACTGCAACCCGGAGCGGGCAAACAGGTGCGGGCAGTG